>NC_056725.1:153775222-154064730 GCF_019279795.1 Protopterus annectens | reverse complement strand
TTTTTAGGATTTTTTTTTATTAGTTAAGGTATTTGCTCAGGCAGAGCCTCCTACTGTCTCTCTTATCTCTATACTATAATGGCGGGCAAACTCGATCTGAAGAGACTGAGAGGGGCGTTGTGGCTAGGTCTTAGCTGAGAGTTTTTGGCTGGCGTGAGCTTGGTAACTGCCGTGTTGGTTCAGAGGACTGAACGGAAGTCCTAACCGTAATGAATTAAAGATCTACAACACAGATGAAAAGTTATGGTAAGACATAACTTTTTCAACAAGAGCAGTGGCTACCTCAACCTTTTCTAAGAGGCCACCCATTGATTTGTGCAGCGACAACTTCGTCTGCTGTGCATACTCTGTTACTCATTATAAGCTGGACATGTAACCCAGATCTCGTTCCTCCTTTGACTCCACTATTCTCAGGAATATCCTTCCTTAATGCCACTCATAAAGACAGCTTGGAATTTGTCTCATAGAGGTTCATAGGATGATACAAGGCTATCGTCCTTTCCATAGATGGGAGAGTCTTCCTGCCAAACAAGTTCCATTAATGTCACAGACCAGGTTGAGGCTTGTGTGTGGGTTGCGGGACTGGAGTTTGACTTACGGATATGCAGCAATTCAATCAAGGCTGGGTCTGAGATGGCCTTGTATGCCAAACACAGGTCACCTTTGAGCAGTCTGTACGAGACTGAGTAGAGGAACAAGGCTTTTAGCCTATCTGTATAGGGTATGAGACCCTGGAGTTTCCTGGACAGGAACCTCTGGTTTCTCCATCTGCTGCATGTGCTTGGCAAGGTAAATGCCGAAGGGGGCATTGTACTCTTAACTGGTCTGATAAGTGAGAAGTACAGGATGTGACGTTCTTTTTCCTGGATGAAATACCCTTACTTATGAGGTGAGCGATGTAGACAGTTTTCCTTGCAACACAGGCAACGTGGTGCTCAAAAGTCAGGTTGCTATCAACCTGGGTGCCCAAGTCCCTTACAACTGATTAGTACATTGTTAATGTGATTAATGGGGACTCCATTTCCCCCGAAGGAGATAATGATGCACTTCTTGGCAATCAGTTTGAGGCCATGCTTCTGGCACCAGTCATTAGTTTAGGTAAGGCCCTCTTGGAGGATGTTCACATCACTAAGGGAATTGAAGACCGTGCCCAGCTTTCAGTCATCTGCAAACTTGGTCAGCCACAGACCACTTGTTTTGGCTTGCACCTCAGAAAAGTATATCCCAAACAGTAGACCCCAAATCTGATCTTGGGGTGCACCGATTGTTACAGGTCTACTTACTAGAGGTGGCTTCCCCTATTTTGAGTCCCATCAGTGAGCCAGTTAAGGACCCCTCTGGTAACATATGGGTTGATGCCTAGCTGGGAGAGTTTAACTATTATGCCAGAGTGGGGCATAGTGTTGAAGGCTTTGGCAAGGTAGGTGGTGTGCACCGTTTTCCCCTTGTCCATGGCTTTAGTAACTGTTTAAAAGCAATCAACCTACTTTAACAGGCATGATCTCCCTTTGAGAAAACCAGACTGTGTGGGGCCAAGCGTTTGGAGGTTGCCAATGTCCTTGTTTATAAGGTCCATGATGATGCTTTCCATGGCCTCTCAGATCAGGTTAGTTAGGCTGATGGGCTTTTAATTGCCTGGATCAGTGGATGTTCCACCTTTTTGTAGAGGGATGATAGTGGCTGTTCTCCATTTGGCTGGAATGAAGCCAGTGCTCAAGCTTTGGTTGAATAGGGTGCATAATGAAGCTGAGACCTCATGCCTGAGTTTATGTAGGATATTGCCAGGGATGTTGTCTGGTCCCACGGACACTGTATTTTTTGCCTTTGAGAGGGCACTAAACACCTGCTCCCTGGTGATGAGGGGAAGGGGAGCTGGTGCTGGGGATGTCCTGGTTTACTGATGGGGACAGGGGGGGGGTGAAGTTTAAACTGTACCTGTCTGCCAGCGGGTTGGCTATATCTACCGCATTTGTGTATGTTATTGTGACCATCAGTTTAGAGCAGATTTGGGTTTTACCTTTCAGATTGCAGATGTTATGTGAAGACCACCTTGTGATTGTCCTTGGTGAATGTGGCCATTTTGGACTCTAAGTTAACCTTAGAGGATTTCACCAGTGACCTTATTTGCTTGTTCAGACAAAGGGGAAATTGTGTCCAACTTGGCACCTGCTCCTTCTTGGTCCTGGACAGCAATTGTTTCCTTTTATTAGAGTTGTTTATTGTTGCTGTCCACCTAATGGATTTACTCTTCCTTGAGGAAGATTATTTGATCCTGTCAGGTATTGCCGAGTCATACAGCTATGTAGGTGCTCATATAGTTTTTTGGTGTAGGCTTGGACATTAGTGCTAGTTCCTACTGAAGGGGATTGTGGCTGTGAAGCTGATTATACCTGCTCTCAGGAAATTGTAGTCAGCTTTGGAAAAGCTTTTTTTGTTTAACCCTGCTGGGGGGGGGGGGGTGCAGAGGACATTGTGACTACTTACTACAAAAGTAATTGCTTTATGGTCAGATCTTATGAAGGAGGATGACACTGTAGGGGTGCTACAGTGGCTACTGTGTTGATTAGTACCAGGTCCAGGATATTTTCACCTCTCGTAGCGGTGTTAATCAGCTGATTCAATGCATTAGCATTGACTGATGTCGAGGCATCTCTGGGCAGTCATGTTTGGGCTACAGTAGGTCCTTCACACTCTGGTTGGGTAGTTAATCACCCAGGATCAGAGTAGAGGGTTGAATCCTGATGGATTCTTGAAAGTTCATATAGATGGATTGGGCGTCCTGAGTCATGGTTGGGGGTCTGTAGCAAGCTATGATTTGAATAGATGTTTTGTCAGTTAACTGCACTTTAAGTGTCTCCTGCATGGTATATCATTTGACCAGTCTGGAGCTGTGTACGTCTTTGATAAATATTGAACACTCTCCCTCCTTTAGCTTTGTAGCCCTCCGTTTGGGGTCTGAAAATATGGTAGGATGAGTAACCTGGTAAGGCTGGCATGATCTCTGCAGCTGTGAACCAGGTTTCAGTGACTGCACAAATGTCAGCATCCTCCAGGGCAAGTAATGCTTGCAATGAGTGCACTTTCATGCTGAGACTCCTAGCCTTTAGCAGCATGACCTTTAAATTTTGTTTAGAAGAATTTTTCATGTTGGTAGTTTTCTGCTCATGACTTTGCATAAAAGAAGGCACTATGGGAGAGGCAAGAGTGTTTGCCAGAAGCCTGTAGCCCAGGGGAGACTGAAGGCCATCTCTGGCAAAGCATCATGGTCTGTCAGCCCTGTCCTCCCAGGCCGTCGGGTACTGAATCTCCTTGGAATGACACCAGAAACTAAGCCAGTTAAAGTCCCATCATTTTCTGTTTGTATTGAGGCATTTTTCTGGAACATGGTAGGATGCTGCTTAAGGCTAGGGACGTACCTTCCCGAGACACACACTCAGCGAGCTCAATCATGCCTTTCTTCATATAGTCCAGAGAGTTATGTCTCAAGTCACTCACACCAACATGGACTATGACAGAGTCCTAACAGTGCCTAAGAGACTTGAGTGCATGTGTGATATGGCAGATCATAGCACTTGACATGCAACATACTATGATTTTCTCCTTGTTAAGCCTGAAGAGCACATCTGTGTGTCTCACGATAGTCTTCTATGGCTAGTATGTTGGGTTTGTGGCTTGGCCATAGAGGCTGAGACACAGGTGTGTGTACTCTGCGATGCTTGGTGCAATGGGTTGTGACATGCATGTGTATTTCCTTCGTAGATCTGTCTTGTGTAGGTATGTTTGTGTTGAGAACTTTCACATATGTAGGAGTGTGTTGTACATGTGTTGGTGGTGGTAGAGGTATGGTATTTGTGCAGACAACCTCCTCAGTGCCAGATGTACTGGCTTGTGAACAAGGATTCTATGTTCTTAATGTAATTGCATCTCTCACGTATTGTGCTCTTAGGTGGTTGTAGTAGAGGGTTGCCTGTGTACATAAGGCAGTTGCTACACTCGATATGCTGATAACCAGACTAGGAGAAGAAACCATAGGAAATTGTCCATCCATGGTTGTCAGAATCTGTGGGAGAGGTCAGGGATAGTGGAGTAGGTACTATCTGAGGAGAGTACCTATAGGTGTGAGTAAGGCTGTATAAAATCAATACAGTAGCTTCAAGTGAGCATCTCACTTAGAGGAGTGATGCTAAGGGGTAAAAAATACAGCTGAAACACCTCACATGGGATGTTTAAAACAACTCAGTGGCGGTGCACAACATGCAAACAAGCACAAACCTGTGCAAACGCAGGGTTTTAAATACCACAAAAACGAAAGTAAAATAGAAACGCTGGAATTGACTAATCACCCATTGTCCTGAGCTGTTGGCTAATCACTGTATGCCAGACCAGTTCCAACCAGTTCACTTACTCCCACTAAGTGCAGTCAGGCCCTGGCTGACGCAAGATGGCCTAGCAGGAAACACAGGAATCTCACAAGCAGATCTGGATACAGCAAAACCTGTGACCAGACTATATGCTAAGATATTTAAACTCTGTTTAGGTCGATTTAACACAGGAGAACAGATGCTCACTCCAATATAACAGCAGCAAACAAGAGCAAACTGATTTAAACAAATTAACCATTTAACCAATAAAAATGCTCAAAACTAATCTGACGAGATCTAACTGCACACTCCTGCCACTAGGGTGCAGGTAAACGCTCTCCAAAAAAGATGGCCTGGATTAGTTCTCAAGTTTATATAAACAGATCTAGATTCAGCAGTCCTGAATCTAGTCTGTCCTACAACAAACAAGGTGCATCTGTTTCAGAAAGAAACAGTTCAAATAAGCAGGCACAATGTGCCTTCAACTAGAAATTCCCAGCTCAGAAGGGCAGAATCTATGCGCTCCTCCCACAAGAATGTGTATCACGAACCTTGTTAATGTAAAATAACTGGCCTGAAGCCCAAGTGCTTAATCTTGAACTAAGACACTTTTAAAATCGACACACTAAGCCTTCAACCAGCAATACCCAACTTAGAAGGCTATAAGCTACCTCTCCTGCCACAAGAGTGTAGACTGCAAACCTTCCTAATGCAAAACTGGCCTGAAGCCCAAGTGCTTAAACCAAAAGGCTGAGAATAACAGTCACAATTTAATCAGGCTACTAGCAAGCAGTAATAAATGCAGCACATGGAATAAAGTAGGAAGAAACACAAATACAGTAAAAGCAGATGAATAAAGTGGATTTTGTTTGGGTGGAGTTGTGGGACGGGAGGAAACAAGATGGTTCAAGGTTGAGAAACTAAGGGGGTGGGCCGGTTGAGAAACTAAGGGGGTGGGCCTTCCTAAATGACTCTCTCCTTAGTAGAATGAGCTGATGAGATGAGACTCTGTGGGGGGGGTCCAAAATGAGATTTGTAGTAGGGGCGGGCATCCCAAGTCACCAAATTTAAGAACACAGTGAGGGTTAAAATGCAGTCGGAGATGGGCGATATTCAGAGCAAGCAGGAGCACATACGTCGGCTAAATACAAATATTTCTAAATAAGAGCAATGCTGTTTCTCAGCTCCTCCCACTAATTAACTGATTCTATTCACAGTTTGCAAATGAATTCTTTGGTAACTTTTTTTTTTTTTAACCGACCCCAGCCAAGAACTCATAAAACTTCAACAGAACAGAAAACTTAAAACAAAACAAATGTAATACTAAAATAAGATAGAAAATAGAAGTGATCAAACCTTAAATGATGAGCTTCACATCAAAATACAATGCAGCCAGAGGTGAGCGATATTCAGAGCCAGCAGGGCACACAAATATGTTGAATCAGATGAAAATATACAACATAGGTCCTTGTCTGATTTTCGTGTTCAACCTCTCCCTTCAGCCCCCTTAACAAATATTTTTGTGCACAGCCTAGAGGTGATTGAGTGGTTGCCACATCACACCCTCTCTTTGACAGTTCTGTTTTCATGGCCATGGCACTTTTCTCTTTGGTTACCTTTTCAGTTTTGGAGCTCAGGTCTCCATAGTTTTTTCATATATAGTTATGACAATTTTGATATCGTGCAAACTCTTAGGTATTGGATTAGAGTTAATTGAATTATGGGTAGGGGAGGAGTCAGTCATGGAACTGTGAAAGCTTCAAATGCAGTGCCAAAGTCTGATCCAGTTGGATCGATCCCATATGTTGAATCCCATATGTTGAACAGGACAAAAATCAGACATGGATGTGTTATGGTTAAATACATAACTTTCATATATCGGCACAGGCAGAAAAACTTGTGCAGATAAGTATAAAGGTAAAGTACATAATAAGCAAGTCATTGATGACCCCAAAAAGTTTTCTAGAGAATTGGAGAAACAAAAGAAATGGAAACACCAACAAAACAAAGAAGAAATACACATTTTGGAGAAAATCTATGAAGACCCTGTGAGCATAAGAAAGATGCTGGAAAGGATAGAATAAAAGAAACAGTAAGAATTTTAAATGTAGAGGTTATGAAATGAACCAAAATAATGGGCAGAGAAATTGGAGGAAAATTAGGAAAAGCTCCTAAATGGAAAACTGCAGGCCCAGATGAAGTGCATAACTTGTGGCTAAAACTGTTTAACATCTTTACATGAAGATTTAGCCTCAAGTAAGAACTACTTGTATGCACATCCCAGACAACCAACCTGATAGCAGAAAAATGATGCCCCTCAAAAGTGGGACCTGTAAGTCATTCTAAAAACTATAGACCGGTAACTTGCCTTCCAATGATGTACAAGATACGTACTGGAATTTGATGTCAAGAGAGTTTGTAGTCGTGGGAGAAAACTCAATCAAAAAGGGGAAAAATCTAAGTATGGCATGGATAGATTTCAAAAATGTTTGACAGCATCTCACATTCATAGAGTGCTTACAGATGTATGATGCATCTTACATTGATCAGTTACATTATAGCGACTTAAACAGTGGTAAACCACTTTGCAATTACACCACAATAAAGGGCAAATTATGCAGGGATTAAAATTCAGAGACCAATTTTCCAGGGTGATACTTTGTTACCGCTGCTGTTTTCTCTTTCCCTAACCTATTAAGCTGTTTAACAGGTGAGGTCTTGTTTATAATTTTGCTCCCAAAAAACAAACTTGCTTATAGAGTTCTTATCTGCTTTTTATGAATGACTTAAAATTATGTAGTTCATTAGATGCAGAATTGAGAGCACAGTTGCAAGTGGGTAAAACTTTATCAGATATGAGAATATTTGGTCTTGATAAATGTGAGAAAGTAATGTTTAAAGTAGGAAAGGTGCAGTACTAAGAAAATAGTCTAGCACAGGAAATGGTATAAAGGAACATGAGCTGGAAGGAGTATAAAGGAACATAAGCTGGAAGGAGTGTATACATATTTGGGAACTGAAGGATTGGCAGTAAAGCATGTACAAATGCAAATAAAACTCTGTAAGGAATACTGTAGAAGACAAAATATTGAAAAGAGCCCTGACGTCTAGGAATAAAGTCCAAGCTGTAAACCAATTTGCCCTTCCTGTTTTAATTCTGTTTTGATTTGACTGACTGGCCTCAAAAGGTATTGGATCAGTTGGACAGAAAACCTAGAAAACTGCTTCAGGCTTATGTGATGTATCAAAATCAGTGTATACCATGATTATATATACATTGCAGTGAAGCAGATGTAGGCCTTCATGAAACTGATTACATGTATAGATTTGCACATATGCATCTGTTGACCTCATCAGGTCCGAGTATAGTGGAAATCTTAAAATCACTGGGAGAGGAAGTCTAATATGACCTGTCTGCTTTGTTTAGCAGAAGCATTCAGGTGGCAAGTGGGAATGGAAATCCAAACAAGTAGTAGATAAAATCTGATAGCAACTGAATGTGCCAAAAAATATATAAGAAGGATCAGATGAGAAGGAAAAGAATGTACAAAAGCTCCAAATATATTGGCAAGCATAGAAATATCGTGGAACAACCTCATGTTGCTTAGGATTTGAGGGAGGAATGGTTAAGGAGAGGCGAATTGAAACCGAGCAATGAAAGGTTGATAATGGCAGCCCAGTATAATGGACTTGCGTACACGTTGGTTTACAAAATCCATTGAACATGTGGGAGAAATGTGTAGGCTCTGTTAAAAACAAAAAGTTGCAAATCTTGTTGCTGGGTCTGATGCACTCATGGCAGAGGGCATGTTCACTGAAAGGCACAATAATGTGGCAAGTTTCTTGCATTGAGGATTGTGCAAACACTGCAGTACAAAAGTAGCTAAGAAGCAATGGAAAGATGAACAACAAAGAATTGCAGAGAAAAATGAAATGTATATCACTTGGGATCATCCATCAACATCTTTTTTTTTTTTGGTAGAAAACCAAGTATAGTAGTCCATGAAGAAAGATAAAAGTGGCATTGATCATTGAAATTGATAAACCTAGCGGTTATAGTGCCTCTCGTACAAGGAGAGACAAAGTCATAAAATAGGATTTGCAAGCAGAAACCAGAGCATTGCAGAAGAAATCTACCCAGATAGTTCCAATAGTAGTAGAAGAAATAGATCTCATAAAAAATCTACAGTTGTATTTAGATCTGCCAGTACATGCAACTCCATATGAATTGCGGAAGGAGTCAATTCTGGACACCTTCCAGGTGCTATGAAGAGAACTTTTGGCTAACATCAAATATTGAAACAATACTCATTTCATGAACTTTAATCATACCCTGACTTAGGAATGTGTTCCATTCACATCATGGTAGTAGAACCTCAAAGGACTTGGAGAAATTAAACCAAGAAAGCATTCAGCTCTGCAGACTCCATCCAATCAGTTGTGTGGAGTCCCCAGTTGGCCTTCCAGAGAGAACACCACTGCTGAATCCTAATTGGTGAAAGATACGTACTCCAACTTTACCTACCACACAAACACTTGTACTGAGATGCATTTATTTTCTTCTCTAGCCGACTGTTTCAACAACCTCCTACAACCTTGAGTGTCAATCCTCTCTTTCTCTCCCCTTGCTGCCTCACTTGAAAAACTTCACTCCACTTACCATACCTACTCTGTAATGGCACCTCAGACATGAGTCACACCTTGCAGACCCAAACATTCTCCTCCAGTTTTACACAAAAGGGTTGCTTGTAACTGCTTTTCACAACAAAACATTTAACTCTGCAATGCTAACTCTGCCCAACCTCCCTATGTTCACTCTGTCCGAGCTCTCTATGCTTACTCTGTCCAACCTCTCTATTCAGATCATAACTTAACACTAAGACGTGTCCATGTTAGAGTAGCCCATCTTTCTCTTCTCTTTCCTGTAGCCTTCTAGGCACCATCTTTCTAGCTCTCTCTCCACCACTTCCCCATCCTCACCGCATCCACCTGCCACTATTGTACTGTACTTTTTTCTGCCTTTCCTCCCCAGTCCACATTTTCCCAAGTCACTATAGTCCAAACTACCCTACAGTAACTGTATCAATGGAATTGTAAAGACCACTGTATTAGATGCATTTTCTTTGTTAGACAGACTTCTGTGATTTTGCATGTTGTATATTGTATTAGACTCCCACTGTTACTGAACGATTTGATCTGATATTGTCAATCTTCATTCTATCCTCAATGAGTGCACGAAATATGAAAGGAAATGAGAAGACAGCAGTAGCTGCACAAGAGAAAAGTTACATTTTAAAGACAGTAGTATGGAAAGGGAGGCAAGGGAATACTGGTATGTAGGAAAATACGACAGTCGTAAGGGCAAGGGAGAATAAACAACATAGATGTTAATCACAAACACTAAAGACTAAAAGCTAAAACTACAGATTCTCTTTAATGGAAACAATTATGAACAAAAAACGTATCTGATGCAGCTCGAGAGAAACTGGTAGACTGCATCCGATAGCCAGAAGCAGCATACAAGATTTGAGATAATTGGGTAGGTGCATTGTGGTTAAGGGAGAAACTTGAGAGTTTTGTTTGCTGCAAGCTTTGAAACATTATGGTAATAAGTTATTTTTCTTGCTTAATATCGTTTTGTACTCCATCTGTACTGTAAGCTATTTGTTTTACTTTGTGCTCCTTTTCCTGGGCTAATCTGAAAAGTCCACCTGGATCAGTGTTCTATCCCAGTCACCAAATAGTAAATACAGTTTTCAAGTTGTCAGTCGGAAAAGTACTTGTGCACATCAAGTAGAAGTTGTAGCTTTTGTCTTAAGGACTACTAGAGCATGAATCCCGTATTAATGTTTGTTTTTTTTCTTTCAGTGGTTGCAACTCACCATGTATTCTTAAGTGCACTAAATGTGGAGAAGAACGAAAGATCAAAATAGTTTACTGCAGATGAATCCCTTGTACTGCAATTTGTAATCCTTCTAAAGATGACTTTTAACTATGATTAACTGTTTTGTTAACGGCCCAAAAGAAATATGCAGTGTTTGTGTTATGCTTTGTTAGGCATGTTTAAGTAAGGTTATGCAGTAGCTTTTTAGTATAATTTTTACTGTGCCTGTATACCTATATATATTTTGTTATATTCAGATTGAACAGCCTGAATAGAACTCTCTCACATTTGCTTTTTATTTTGTAGTGCCAGTCATCAGCTGGGCATTTTATATCTGCAGTTAAACGTTCACAGAATGTGTTCTGTAAGAGCTGTAATAGTGATCATGGTGATGACCTTTCACTGTACTGCCCTTAAGTGAGCATGCATTGCAGAAATTGTTTAAGCATGAACGGACAGCTGTATGTTGAAAAACAGGTATCTTCCTTCAGGATGTTGCTATTTGACTCTGGCCGTTAGATTCCAGTTTCAAGATGTATTGCCTAAGATCTCTTCTTTCATGAACCACTAAGAATAAAGGTAATTTCTTGGAAAAAAGTAGGGAGTTGTCTCCTGGCTTTTGCATTAGTTTATTGAATTAGCCTTTGTCCAGTTGACTGTGCAGTGTAATAACTGGAAAGGCTAAAGTCTATAAAAAAAAAATCTGTCCCAAGGAAGGCATTACTTTTGTATTGGTAATGTCTACCCTGTGGTAAACCTTTGAATGCATATAATATGGAGGACATTGAGAACAAGTTAGTTCCTACATAAGACTACTTCTGTGAGTGGATAACAAAGCTAGCTTGTTTCTTTGGGCCTTAAAGCAGTTTGAGTCTCTGTAGATTGCATGATGAGTTTTCAGCAAAACCTAGAATAAAACTACTTTTACAGAAACTGTGTACTTTTTTGTGTGGTTTGATTGAGTTGGTAATGAGTGTTGACATTTTGCTAGCACAGTTCAAAAACTGCAATTACAGGCCTAGCTTTAATGGGGTCATTATGGGCTGCCTACAGTAACAGATGCTGTATTAAGGAATTTATTCTATTCTCAATTTGAGTTTGGATCAGATCCCTCTGATTAGACTCTGCCATTGCAAAAGCTCATGGCAACCAGAAACTCTCGAGCAACTCCCTTACCCACAGTGCATCAACCACAATTACCTTAGATCTTGTTTGCACTTAAAAGCGGAAAAAAAGGTTGCAACTTCTCGTGAGCAGATAGCCGATTCTTTTTTTCTAAAGAACAATAGTTTTTTCTCTATTTTTGAATATTGTTACAGCTTATTCTTTCTAAATCTTGGTTTTCTCCTATTAAGCTCCTCCCTTTTCACCCTTTTAGTATTGTTGTACTGTCTCATGTGCTATCACTACTATACTTCTACTGTTCTGTAGTTCTTAATACTGTAGTTAATACCATTGTTGGTATTCCTGCCTTTTTCCGACTATCTTACAAAAAAGTTTTCTGTGAACTAAAATATGTTTTCCATTGCCTTTTGTATAATATGGCTGATGAAGACAAAAGCCCATCTGGGTTTAAAAAAAATGTGAAATGTGGACACAATTCCTTTCTCTGATGCCCATATACTGTGTGTGTGTGTACTGTTTGGGTCCACTCCACCTACAGGAAAACTGTAATAAATTTATCCCTAATGGGTTGCTTCCCTCTTAGTGAGGCGTTATCTCTAGGAAAGACCTCCTTCGGATCTTTCTACTCCATCGGACCCTAAACAAAAGAAAATTAATCCTTTGATCCAACGTCAACCTGAGAAGACAGATACTTCGGATCCAACAACACTATTGGATCTGGAACCTAAAATGAAAAAACTTATGTCGGATAAGAGTGTTTTGGATCCGGCTCTGCACACATCGGATTCGACACCTGATAGTACTTGGCTTCCTAGAATTACATATTTTCCTTCAGTGGACCTAGTCCCCTAAAGGGTCCCTTCACCTGTTTTAGGGATTGAAGTCCCCACCACTAACTTTCACTCGCTCTTCCAGGAGTCTTACAGAAGAAGATATGGAAAGGTTATGAGAGATTCTCAGTGCAGAGCATGTAAAGTGCCGCCTTGGCACCTACCCCTCTGGGTCAGGAGATGCCGTCTTCCACTACATCCCCCTATGCAAATTCCTTCTCCAACTTCTCTGTCTGTCTTAGTTTTCAGATCCGAACCTTCTAGGCCTGTCCGCATCGTATCAGAGAATTGCTGTGTCCTCTGATCCAAAGCTCACTCTGAGTTCTTCGGTTTCGTCAGATCAGATCCAGAGGACTGTAGAAGCCGGGGCTACCCTTTCTGCTTCGGGGTGTCTCAGTTGACTCCGAAGTTTATGGAGCCATCTTTGCACCTCTGGGCATCAGCACAGGTGGATTTGGCTCCAGTTTCGGCCTTGGGGGAGATCTCCTTGGAGCAGGAAGGGACTGTGGTCTGAAGGCTTGTCCTTGCGGATCCCAGGTCATCTTACCCTTTGTGGAGGGAATGCCTTTGACGTTATGGAGAAAGCCCTGTCAGATTTGAGAGATGGTTCTGTTTCTCTCGAATCCTCAATCTGCAGGCATGTTGTCTTTCTGCTTAGTTTCATCTATCCTCTCCACAGGGACAGCTGGTACCAAAATCCAACGCTTCCCAACAGGGTGTCCACACCTCATCTAATACCTCCCCAGAGCATCCCACCGAGGAGGTCCCAAGTCCCTAAGAAGAGATCATGCAAGAGGAAGTACTTGGACTCCCCAGAGGAGTTAGTCACAGAAGATAGACTGAGGAAAGCGAAGTGTCCCCACTGTCAACTTCTGATGTCCAGTTTGGAGATATCCTTGAAATCCTGAAACAGAGAGGTGGCTGGACATCCAGCAACCCTTGATCTGAGCAGTCTGTTTTCTTGGAGGGGTTTGGTACCAGCCTACTTCCTGGGTGAACTCCATCTGCCAATGACATTATAGATTTGGTGTCTTGGCAGGCATGAAAGGCCCCAGACACTATTGAGCCAATCCCTTGAAGGCCAGACAAAATCGACAGCCTCTGAAGAGACAGTTTTGGACAAAAGGTGTACCTATAGATGCCATGGTCATGGCAGCAGCCACTAAGAAGGAACTATTCAAAGAGCTCCACTGTCCAGCCACTGAACAAAGAGGCTCTAACAAGAGTCTCTTAACAATGGACAGATTTGGGAAGCATAACTATGCTTCAACAAACTTTGCGTTGCTGTCTCTGTACTGTTTGACATATGTCACCAGGTTGCAGAGAGACCTGATTAAGGAAACTCTGCTACTCTTTCAGGAGCCATTTCTGATGAGGTACAGGCATCCATGGCTACCCTGCAAGCAATTTCCAGTTCCTTCATGAGGTCAGTCTTGCATGCAGCCAAAGAAACTTTGAGGGCAACGGGTTCTGGCATTTCCATAGGGAGGCGCACCTGGATACTCATGTGATTTTGCGGAACCAGGCAGCTCTTCATTCGTCAGTGCTGTCTGACAAAATGTCTGGCACCAAAGTTAAGGGCACTTTATCCAGAAGTGAAAAGGATGGAAAAACCCTGTCTGCTATGGGTGTACATTTTTCCGCACTTCAGGTCCTTCTCCAGGAATCAATGAGGTACTGGGAAAATTTGGTTGAAAAAGTCCCAGCATCCTTTCCAGGACGCACATAGTTTTCCTCTGAGGCAAAGGGGGGAATTTGAACAGTAGACACCACCCTCGTAGAAGAGATGGCTCACAGAACCATGGGGTCTAGAGGTTCCTTTTTTGATGGACCCTTCCAGCATTCCTCAAGGGAGGGAGGCCTGATTGTCCACCTTTGGAGGCAATTGGGGGTCATTTGTCCTGCACCAGGGAGTCTGCCTAGAAATAGATACATGGGTGCAGAGGATCATTTCCGGAGGCTATATAATTTCCTTTTTCCTTTCACCTTCTATCTCAAGAAAATTCACAGACGTTCCATCCAGTCGGAAGGAACAAGAGCATTTTGGATACAAAAGATGCTGGGAAAGTTATCCAAGAGGCTCACCAGACCAGATAGAATCTGGAACTTACTCAAGATTCTTTTTAGTTACAAAACAAAAGAACGGGACTGGAGACAAGTCTTGGATCTCAGTATGTTGAACAAATCAGTTTGGCATGCCAAGATCTGAAGTAGTTAACTTCATTTGATCAGCAACCTGTGGGTATCTGATCCGATTCGTATCCGAGCAGTCAGCTTTCGTAGCTCAAAAATCCGAGCTCCAAGCTCCCCCCATTACCCATAATGCCCTGCCACCTCCCTCTAACTCAGATCTCGTTTGCCGTGACTTCTGTAAGCTTATTAGAACGAGCTCAAATAGCTGGTTTCGTGAGTTTAGGCTTTTTTATATATACTTTGTCAGAATTTTCTATATCTTTGTGTGACTTGATTCCCTTACAACTCTTAGTAATTTTTAGGAAATTTAAAAAAAAAACTTTCTTTTTAGTTTTAGCTTATTTCCCTCCCCCCTGTGTGTGTGTGAAGGTGTGTGCATGTGGGCCTTTCTTCTTTTCTTATAATGTCTGAAGGCCCCAAAGCTGTGTTTTCCAAATGCTCCTCGGCGGCCTCGTCCAGGTCCACAAGAAGTTCATCTGACGCAGACATGGACCGGATGATGTGTTGATTTCTTCACGCCCCGATGCAGATGGGAGTGCTCTTGCCTCCCCCCCCCCCCCTGGGGGGGAGCTTGGCCCCTTTTTTCACCCCCATTGCTCCTTCTCCGATCCGCTTTCGGGGTTCAGAGCTGTCTGATCCGTCTAGCTTCGGAGCCAGGGTGATGGCGCCGGCAGTTCCTACTTCGGCGCCGACTGTACCCTCGAGTCTGTCGGATCTTTTGGGATCCGAGCTCTAGGGACCGTGGGTTTGAGTGTCTGATCCGAAGGGTTTATTGGGCCTTAGGCTCCGTTGAGGTCGGAGCACACTGCTCTTTCGGATCCGATCGGGTCATCTCAGGTGCCGATTCAGATCCACTCGCCAGTTCTGAGGAGACTGCTTTTGGATCCTAGAGAAAGCTGTTCACCCTCGGCGTTCGTCATGGAGATGGTCCTTTCGAGGGATCCAGCAGGACCTGATTAAGGAGTACACTGGATCACCCCCAGAGTCCATGTCAGCCGTGGACAAACGAACCTTCTCTGCTCGAATGGCCACTCAAGTCTATTAGTAACATATCTATGCAGCTTCTCTCCCATGCCACGGAAGGAGCGGCTAGAGCCAGCAGGACAGGCGTTGTCTTATGTAGACAGGCCTGGCTCTGTCTCTGCGACTTTGCGGAACCCTTCAAGGCATCCTTCGTTAACGCCCCTTTTGATGATTCTACGCTTTTTGGCAAAACTGTCTGCGATGTGCTTCTCCAGAGCGAGAAAAGACGGGAAGACGTCTGCCATCGGAATCCGCTTTTCTGCTTCTGAGAGGTCCTATTCCAGGAACCAAAGAGGACAAAAGAAGATGTGGTTACGGAAAGCTCAACAATCCCGTTTCACTCCGGATCCTTCCTCCTTCAGAGGCAGAGGAGGACAGGGTGGACGCCGGCCCAGAGGCAGAGGGGGGCCAAAGAACTTCGGGTCGAGGGAACCCTTTTCCGATCGACCCGCGCAGCAACCCTGAGGAGTTGCCAGACTGCTCCTCTCTGGAGGCAGTTGGGGGTCGCTTCTCGGAGCACCTAGCACAGTGGGAGTCCATTACCACAGATCGCTGGGTGCTCCAAATTATATCTAGAGGCTATTCTATCCCATTCCTGACTTATCGGTCGGGGAGCCTCCCCAATGTTCCACCCAATCAGAGGGAGGTAGCAGCTTTCGAAATTCGAGAGCTGCTAAGGAAAAGAGCCATCCAGCACATCCCCCTCAGGCAATCCGGATCAGGCTTCTACTCCAGGTTCTTTTTGGTGCCAAAAAGACGGGGGACTTACTACCAAGTCTCGACCTATCCTCACTGAACCTGTCAGTCGCCAAAGAAAAGTTCCGGATGGTCACTATTCAATCCATTCTCCCTCTCTTACTGGAGAACGACTGGATGTGCTCGATTGACCTCAAGGATGCGTACTACTGCATTCTAATGGACAGGCGAACCAGGAGGTTCCTCCGCTTTCAGCTGGGAACCACCCATTATCGGTTCAGGGTCTTACCCTTCGGTCTCACCACAGTCCCCAGGGTGTTCACCAAGGTCATGGCAGTTGTAGGGGCCCACCTGAGGCTTCAGGGAATACAGGTCTTTCCTTACGTGGACAACTGGCTCCTAACCGCCCCCACCAGGCATCTGCTATGTTCAGGCAGGGACTACTTCTTACATCTATCCTGCCATCTAGGGATCACGATCAACCTCAAGAAATCCTCTCTTCAGCCTACTCAGGTTTTGGATTTCGTAGGGGCCAGGATAGACACTGTGCAATCCAGAGTTTTTCTAACGGCGGACAGACTTCGCAATTTAAACCTTCACATTCTAGCTCTTCTACAAGCACTAGCCCCCCCAGCGGAATTGGTCCTGAGGGCCCTGGGTTCCATGGCAGCGGCCATCAACCTGTCACGCGTGCCTGAAGATGAGAATCCTTCAATGGACCTTACAGGTTCAATCGTCCATCCTACGTCAACCCCTGTCTACACCCATTCCTCTCAGCAGGGAGTCTCTACTTTGGTGGCTCCACTCCAGAACCCTACGGGAAGGGTGCCCCTTCTCCATGTCCCCACCCCAAGTCACAGTGACCATGGACGCATCTCTCCTCTGGTTGGGGGGGCATTGCATGGGCAGATCCATCCAAGACACATGGACTCACACAGACCTCATTGCATATCACTGTCCTGGAGATGAGGGCGGTGCTTCTAGCGTTGCAGGCTCTCCATCCCCTCCTTTCTCCGGGGACTATTGCAGTTCAATCAGACATGTCGGTAGGGGAACCAGATCTTACCCACTTTGCCGAGAGGCCATGAGAGTGTAGGAATGGGCGATATCCACCAACCGCTTTCTTAGCAGCGCACATACCGGGTCAGTCAAACATTCTAGCTGATGGGTTGAGTTGAACTGTCCTCTCACCTTACGAGTGGTCTCTGAACCCAGTAGTAGGGGAGCAAATCTTCCTCAAATGGGGTCAATCTTGCTGCGATCTGTTCGCCTCACCTTTGAACACAAAGTGCAGCGAGTTCTTCGCTCTTAATTCCTCCACCAGGGGAAGTCCCCAGAGACGCTTTGGTTCATGCTTGGCCATCCGGTCTTCTGTATGCTTATCCTCCTCTTCCATTGATCAAGTTCTTGCAGAAAGCTCGTCTGTTGGGGAGCAGAGTTATCCTCATAGCCCCATACTGCCCTCGCCAAACCTGGTTCCCGTACCTATGGTCTCACCTAGTACATCCTCCATGGATCTTGGATCCCATTCCAGATCTGATTACTCATTCCCTAGGATTTAAGACACCCGACCTGGACTACCTCAAGCTCTCAGCGTGGTTGATCAAGTTCCATTGATAGGACTCCCGGTATATCCATCAGTTAAGGCCATTTTGGTGGCCGCTCATAAACCTTCTACCAGGAAAATCTACAAGAGTAAGTGGAAGCGTTTCTCTATCTGGGCGGAGCACAAGAATTTGGATCCCTTCACAGCTCCTATTCCAGCAGTCCTCGACTTTTTATCCCATATCTTTCATAAAGGGGCTAGTTCTTCTACTGTTAAAGTTCAGTTGGCAGTTTTGGTCCCGTAGCTTCCTCCAGGATTTGCAAGACATTCCTGAAAGGAACCTTCCTGTTAAGACCTCCTGTTAAAGATTCTGTTCCTCCATGGGATCTAACACTAGTTCTTCAGGCTCTCACTGGGCCCCCCTTCGAGCCTGCAGCTTCAGTCTATTTAAAATATGTATCTTGGAAAACTGCCTTCTTGATTGCCATTACCTCAGCTAGGAGGATATCGGAGCTTCACGCTCTTTGCAGTAAGCCTCCATACATCATTTTTCATAAAGACAAGGTTTCCCTCAGGACTTAATCCTGCCTTTCTACCTAAAGTGGCTTCAGAAGCCAATATAAACCAGTCCATCAGTCTACCTGTCTTCTTTCCTAATTATCAAAACAAAGGAGAGTATAGACTTCATTGTTTGGATGTTCATAGACAGTTACGATTTTACTTAAACAGGACAGCCGAACTTAGGAAATCAGATCATTTCTGTGTCATTTGCTAAATCCTGTCTGGACAAACCAGTGACTAAAGTAACTTTAGCTAGTTGGATTTCTCAATGCATCCTCCTCGCATACAAATGCTCGTCCTGAATCCCTGAGAGTTCGAGCCCATTCTACCCGATCTATGGCTACTTCTGCCTTCTGGTCAAGGGTTTCTTTGGATGACATTTGTTCAGCAGCTTAACTGGGCTTCCTCTCATACTTTTATTACGCATTATAAAGTGGATTTAGAATCCAGAGGATGTGCATCTTTTGGCTCTGCAGTGCTCCAGAATATCCTTCCATGAGGGACCTCCCAAGTTTTTTGGTAGCTGGGGACTCAGTCCCACAGGTCGCTGATCAAATGAAGTTACTTCAAATAAAGAAGTTATGCACTCACCATAACGTTCCATCTGAGTAGGTAACTTCATTTGTCAGCAACCAAACCCGCCCTCCATCCCCCGAACGCTTAGTTCATTGCTGAAGGATCAGGACACGTCATTTCCAGATGACATCAAGTAGGACGTTCAGTGTTCCTTTTTTTGTTGTAGTTTTTCTATATCACATTATGGCAAACTTGATCTGAGGGTTAGAGGGAGGTGGCAGGGCATTATGGGTAAGGGGAGGAGCTTGGAGCTCGGATCTTTGAGCTAGGAAAGCTGCTGGCTCTGATCCAAATCGGATCCGATACCCACAGGTTGCTGACAAATGAAGTTAACTACTCAGATGGAGCGTTATGGTGAGTACATAACTTCTTATTTTGGATGGTCATGGTTCATTCCGTACTCCCATTTCCGGGAAAGGGTGATTGGATGTGCTCGATAGACGTTCAGGATGCGTGCCATCACATAAAGATGAACATGCAGTCCAGAAGGTACTTGTGCTTCCAGTTGGGAGTCAGTCATTACCAGTTAAGAGTTCTACCCTTTGGTTTCACCACAACCTCCAGGGTGTTCACCAAATGCATGGCAGTAGTGGCAGCTCATTTGAGACTGCAAGAATTCTAGGTGTTTCCATACTTGGATAACTGGCTCATTACTGCCCTGACCAAGCATAAAGTAGTAGAAGCAAGAGATAGGTTATTCAGACTTTTTTTTCATCTGGGAATAACCATAATTTACGAAAAGTCTCATTTGAAACCTTCTCCTACTCAAAGGTTGGAGAACACAGGTCAGGAAGATAATCTGCGGTACCAACATTTCTGCCTGTTTAGTTCTTTGAGCTCTAGGGTCAGTGGCAGCGGCAATAACTTTAGTACTGTTAGCCAGATTCTACATGTGGATTTTACAATGGATACTAGCTGTGCAGTGGTCAATACTTTATCAGCCCATGTCAGCCCTAATACATGTCACTCAGATTTGCAAGAGAGATCTCAGGTGGTGGATTCAGTGTAATCCTTTTTCAGCCCCTTTGCATAGTATCCTGGAATTTATAGCCTTAATTTTTTATAGAAGCCTAGTTCCTCCATGGTCAAGGTTCAACTAGCAGCAATATTGAATTTTCACATAAGATTTGATGGTGTTTCTGTTGCCTCTTATAAATTATGCAAGACTTTTTTTGTGAGGTACTCTCCTACTCAGACGACCTGTCAGTCCCTACTCCCCCATGGGAACTCAAACTGGTACTACAGCAACTTGATCAATTTCCCTTTGAACCTACAGCCAAATGTGACCTCCGATACCTTTCTTGGAAATCAGTTTTTCTAATAGGCATTACTTCTGCAAGAAGAATTTCGGCAATGAAGGCATTGTATTCGAAGTTATCTTACTTGATATTTTACGACAGCGACACCTTACAAACGAATCCTTTTCTTCCTAAAGTGATATATCGGAGGCTAATATAAACTAGTCTATTAGTTTGCCTGTATTCTTCCCCAAATTTTCTAACAAAGGTAAATACACACACTACACTTACTAAATATGCACAGGCAGTTACATTTTTACCTATACAACATAAAATTTCAGGAATTTTGAACAGTTTCTTTTTTAGACATGAAACTTGGAAGACCTGTTACCAAAGTTATTCTAGGTAAATGCTCACAGATTGTATTTCTTATATACACACCAAGTTGGGCATTACCTTGTTGAAATCTGTAAGAGCTCACACCACTAGAGCCATGGATACTTAATCAGTCTTTCAATTTAGAGACTCCATGGATGACATCTGTGCAGCAGTAACTTTGGCTACTGGCCCCCATCCATTTGTTGCTGATTACAAATTGGATATGGTCTCCAGGGGCAGGGCATAATTTGTCACAGTGGTGCTCAGGAATATCCTTCCTTGAGTCCACGGGGAATTAGGTAGCTGGGGACTCTGTCCCATAAGTTGAGGATAGATTGAAAATTTACATCATCAGATAAAGAAATGTGCTCACCATAACCTTCCATCTGTGTTGTCCAGCTTCTTTCTTCAACTCCCCTCCCACCAACCCCATGCCTTACAAACTTTTGGAAGAGCGAGTGCTTTTGTAAGTATGCCAATTCCTTGATGTATAGCTAAAGATATAGTGTCCTCCCTCTGTGATTAAATTGGTTTCTGCTTTCTTAGCAGACTAGATCTGAGGTAATTGGGGTTGGTGTATTGAGTAAGGGAGTGGCTCGAGAGTTTCTGGTTGCCACAAGCTTTAGCAATGGCCGAGTCGGATCAGAGAGATCAGATCCAAACCCATAAGTTGAGGAAGAATGAAAATGAACATGATAGATGGAACATTATGGTAAGTACTAACTACTTTTTTTTTCACTACTAGTGTATTCTGTAGTATTTGATAGGTAGCCATCTCTCTCAGTATTGCCTTTTTAGCAGCAGTTGTGTTGACAGGCTTGAATTTGCTTGATAACAGAAAGGCGCACACATTTCAGCTTATGTAGCTTTAAGTGCAGTTAACATTTTCATTCTGTTGTTTTCAGTGCCCACTTATAAGTATGCCCTCTTGAATTTTGTTGTGGATCCCCCGTCTCATTCCAGCATTGTTTTGTGCCACCACTTCTTTAATGAGAAGAGTTTTTTGCCCTTCTTGCCTCTTCATAACCTTTCCTTTGTTTCTCACACACCCTTTTGACTATTTCCATGTGGATTCCTCCATGCAGCTTGATGCCCTTCTTCACTAGCTACACACAGTAGTCGAGATTTGGCCAGAAGGGGATTTGATAAGGTAGGAACAGATTATCTGCCTTTTTTTTGTCTGTTGAATTTCTCCAGTATGGTATAGTTTTGGGATGTGATCATTACCCTAGATCCTTTTCCTGCATTGTTCCCAACTGTTCCAGTCGCTCACTTGATAAGTTGTATGTTGTAAATCTCTAAATATGCAAGGGGATGATCTGACTTGAAAGTGTATGGTACCATTTCCTTGAGTTACATTCCAAGCATCAGAACTGATTTTCATCTCATGCCTTCCAAAAACAGTCGAGCCAGGCTGTACCCATGATGCTCCTCTGTAAAGTACCTCAGATCTTGTTTGCTGCTTCATTGTGTCAGACGCAACCGACCTATCTCTCGAGCTTTGGATGTATTTCAGTAAGTTTTTTTTTCCATTTTTTTTTTTTTTTTCTATAAAGTTCTCAATTCTTGCTATTCTATCTGCTCCTCTGTCTAGCTTTTAAGTGTTTGTGTCTTCTTTCTACCATTAGATAGCTTTTTTCCTTACATTGTTGGTACTATCTTTCCCTTTAATTACTGTTATAGTAGTCTCTTAACATTGCGGGTAATTTTCTTCCTTTCTTGGGGGTGATGCCCTTTTTGAGTTCTCCCTCTCCTTTTTTGTGTGTTAGTTCGTGTGCTAGGCCCCTTTTTCTTCCCATCATAGCTGACGAGACTTCTAAGGGCACCTCTGGCTTCAAGAGGTACCAGAAGTGTGAAAGACAAATGCCCAATTCTGATGGGCATGTTTTTTTGTGTATACTGCCTTTGTGCGGTCCACATCCAGGAGGAATGTGCAATCTGTCATATGGTTTCTCCACCAGAACTTTTAACTGAGCGGAAAAACAAGTTCATCTTAAAAGGAATTCCGAAAGCATAGTTTGAAGAGACCATATCTGCTCTGAGAACTGAAGCCAGTTCTTCATCCTCTTCTTTGTCCTCTTCCAAACCTAAAAAGAGATTTCATTCACTCCCGAAAAGCTCCTTTGAACTGCCTTCAAAGTTAACCAAACAACCTTCAGTGTCGACAGCTTCTTCGGCATCGATGGCCAAGGATGATTCCACCTCAAAATCTTCTGAACAGACATCTGGAGCTTCGGTACCAGTGGCTTTATTGGTATCGAGCCAGTCTATTATAACCGTACCAGTGACCACATATTCTCCCTCAGTGGATCCTTTTGCTGATAGGCCACCCAGTCCATTCATGGAACAGAGACCTCCCAGGTCTCCATAGGTTTAGTCTATTCAATCCCATTAGTCTTTCGGAATCTGATATTGAGATTTGTCAATCAGCTCTTGACAGCAAGGGAATTGCAATTCACCTTTGATTCCAAGCCAGTTTGGCAGCATAACCGGTTCTTCATCAACACTGAGATTCCTCCAACTCCTGCTGAGCCGTTGGAGTTCCTGGCAGCAACCTACTTGGCTCCAACTGCCTCTGTGCTGGCTAGAATTTCTTCTCCAGACCCAAGGATCGCCTTGAGCCGTGTTGGAACTGGAGACCTCCCAGGGTTGAGACTTTGCTGGTTCTGAGGGGCAAAGTTCCGAGTCTATTCTTTTGGAGCCGTCCATGCCCTCTTTCTGCCTTAGCATTTATAAGCTCGACCCAGGCTTCTGCTTTGGCGACAGCTTCCTCTGTGCAGGGTGGGACCATGGTTCTGAAGGAGGCTTTTTCTGTTCCAGGCTCCCATCCCTCTACAAGGGGGCAGCCTTTTGAATTATGGAGAAGGCTTTGTCCATAGTGGACACACCGTCCTTGCCACCCGTGTTGGGCCAAGATCATCCTTCTCCCCTTGACCGGAACATCCTCCAGTCTCATCCCTGAGACGGGGCACAAAAGCCTCAGGAATGACCCACCTTGGTGGTTTCCTCTTCGGATACTTCCCCAGACGATCCCACCAAGAAAGTACCTGCAAAGAAAAAGTGCAAGAGGAAGCACTTGGGCTCCCCTGAAGTCTTTCACAGAGGACCCTGATTTTGATGGAAAGGGTTCCCCAAAGTCACCCCTGATAATGTTTCCTTAAGGGATATCCTAGAAATCCTGAATCAGTGAGATTGGGTGGTCAATCAGCTCCTGACAGCAAGGGTCCTTCAGAGGAATCTGTTTACCTGGAGGCTTTTCGTGCTCAGCCTTCTACCTCTTGGATCTCTCAGCCCCCTGGCAAGCTTAAACTTATTGCTCAGGCGGCCTGGAAGATTCTGGACTCCATTGAACCAATCCTCGGGAGGCCTGACAGAATTCTTTGTGCCCCTAAGGATGAACAGCACTGGGCCAAGGGTATCCCAGTTGACGTCATGATGATAGCAGCCACAAAAAAGGAGCTTGCAGAAAAGAGTCCTACTATCCATCCTCCTAACAAGGAGTCTATGAATATGGATAGATTTGGAAAGTACATTTACGCTTGATCAACCTTTGCTCTCCGGTCTTTGAACTACATGGCACACTTCAGGTTGCAGATAGATCTAATCAAAGAACTTTCAGATATACTCGCAGGAGCAGCAGCTGAAGGGGTTCTTGACAGTTATCTCTTAGCTTGCAACCCTTGAATTGATTGCCATCTCATCCATGATGCTTATTGCTCACGCAGCTGAAGGGACAACAGGAGCAGCGGGATCAGGCATAGCCATTAGAAGACACGCCTGGATGTACTTTTTACTTTGTGGAGCCATTTAAATCTTTGTTCGTCAATGCTCTGTTTGCCAGATCATCCCTGTTTGGACACAAAGTGAAAGACACTAGCCACATGTGAAAAAGATGGGAAGTCTCTATCTGCCGTGGGTGTATGCCCCTCCACTCCTCAATGGTTCTACTCTATGAACCAGAGAAGTGTGGCTATGGTTCAAAGTCTCAAGAGCCTTTCCAGGACTCTCATGGCAGGGAATTTTCCTGGGGCAGAGGAGGAGTAACAATGGAAGATGCCATTCTAGAGGCAGAAGTGGCCCACAGAACTAGAGGTCCAGAGATTCCTGATAACTCCTACCAGTGCTCCTGAACAGAGGCCTGATTGCCTTCCTCTGGAGGCAGTCAGAGGACTATTATCCCTGCACCAATCTGCTGACTACAAATGACTATGGACAGATGGGTGCAGGGGATCATTTCCAGAGGGTATTCCCCTTGCAACCAACCTGAAAATACAGAAAAGACTCCAGATGTTATACCCAGTCACAGGGAGGCAGCAGTCATAGAATTTCAAAAACTGCTCTAAGTCATCCAAGAAGGTCCCCCCGACCAGAAAGGATCCGGATTTTACTCAATTTAGTGCCTAATGACAGGGGACTGAAGACTTGGATCTCAGCCAGTTCAACACACCAAGTTTTGGATGGTCTTGGTACAGTCAGTACTTCCGTTCCTAGAAAAAGATGATTGGATGTGCTCAGTAGAACTTTAGGATGCGTATTATTACATACAAGTAGGCCATCACTCCAGAAGATTCCTGCACTTCAGGCTAGGAGCCAGTCACTATCTGTTCAGAGCACTGCCCTTTGATCTCATCACAGCCCCCAGGGTGTTCACCAAATGCATGGCAGTGGTAGGAGCTCATCTCAGACTGCAAGGGTTTCAAGTTTTTCAATGTCTTGACTGGCTCCTTACTGCTACCACCAGGCGTCAACTCGTAAGAGTAAGAGATTTCACCCTTCATCTTTGTACTACCTTACGTATCACAGTAAATTACGAAAAGTCACATCTGGAACCCACTTAGCTGGAATTTATCGGAGCCCTATTAAACAGGGTCATAGGAATAGCATCACTCCCATTAGATTCCAGAAAATCAGATCACAAGTAAAACCACATTTTTCAAAAGAGCAGTGTTCCAGCGAGTCTCATTCTGCAGGCTGTTACCTTAATTCCCCTAGCCAGATATCACATGCAGATTCTTCAATGGGTTCTAGCTTCCCAATAGTCATTACTGAATCAGCCGATGTCCCATCACATCTTGATCACCAATCATTGCAAGCAAGACCTGTCTTGGTGGCACCATTCCAGCGAGATCCTTTTGGGCCATCCATTCCTCCTGCAGCCCCAAGCCATAATGACCATGGATGCTTCCTGGATATAGTGGGGGAGGCATTATCTGGGAAGGACAGTCCAAGGTACATGGTTCCAAATGGAGGCCAATTTGCACATCAGTGTTCTGTAGATGAGGGCAGCACATTTAGTGTTGCAAGCATTTCAAGATGCCCTACTGTTGGGAATAGTGGCAGTTTAGACAGACATGTCCGTAGTCTAGTATATAAACAAGGTGGAGCCAAATCTTATCCATTTTGTAGAGAATCTCGTTTGGCAATGGGCGATTTCTTGAAACACACAACACCAGGATCAGATATAATTACTGATGTACCTGGTACCTCGGCTTACGACTTCAATTAATGAATTTCTTGCATCAGGCAGCCATATTTTATATCATTACAATATTGGTTACTTCATTGTTCCAATTAACACCGAAAATCAATTCATATATTAAAGTGCTCGTGACTGAAAACCAAATACATATATATTGTTTGTAAGATTCTTATTGTATTAAACACAATCTTTTTAAAACATTTGATATAAATTCATTGTTAAGCAAATACTATATATAGCAAGACAAATTTCATAATGTAAAATGAAGTATACAGATATAAAATTCTCATAATATATACATTGCTGTGTCGACCTTACATGTAAATGTTATAGATGTCTGATTACATGTCAAATGCAAACATATGAATCTACACAAATAACTACCGGCCCCAATGAACTGCTAATGAAGGCACATGTTATGACAAGCTCTGTGTATATTATATTTGAACAATTATATGTGAACTTGTCACAGCAGATTTAGCAAGAACAAACAACTGATAAAATATAATCAGATCCTGCAGATAGACTAGTGGTGGACCGTAGCTGGGATAGCTACTAAAGTTCAGAAAAATGACACGGATATATGAAACTAGAATTATGTCACTGATAAAACAGAACGAAAAAAAGATGAAAAAACACTTCTTTTAAATCCACAGAAACCTCACTGCTTCGCCGAATTGGCAAGATGTTGAACTAAAGTGTAACAAAAAGACTGTTACACACTGATGTTTAGCAGTTCAAAGTTAAGTAGGACTAAATCTGTTTATATCCCAGGCATATACATTCCTATAACTCTTCCAAATGATGCAAAGTAACTTGAACACAACTCACAACAGTCTGTGTGGGGACACCATAACAAGCATAAAAAAAGTACCTTAGAATGTTTGTAAAAGCTGATGAAATGTTGTAGAGCAAATGCCTGGTTGCTCAGGAAGTCCTGACTATCCGTTTAGCTTGTGGTAAACCCAATCCAATACTTTGTAGTTAGAAAAACACAAGAAGCTTCCCTTTGCAAACTCAATGGTTCCAAACTTGCAGGAAGCAAATGAAGCACTAGAAGCACTAGCACAATTGCTATGTAAACAAACTCAGAAGTTCCAAACTCATGCACTGTTATACACTGATGTTGAGAAGTTCAAAGTAAAGTAGGACTAAATCTGTTTATATCCCAGGCATATACATTCCTGTAACTCTTCCAAATGATGCAAAGTAACTTGAACACAACTCACAACAGTCTGTGTGGGGAGACCACAACAACCATAAAAAAGTACCTTAAAATGTTTGTAAAAGCTGATGAAATGTTGTAGAGCAAATGCCTGGTTGCTCAGGAAGTCCTGACTATCCGTTTAGCTTGTGGTAGAGAAAACCCAATTCAATACTTTGTAGTTAGAAAAACACAAGAAGCTTCCCTTGGCAAACTCAATAGTTCCAGACTTGCAGGAAGCAAATGAAGCACTAGCACAATTGCTGTGTAAACAAACTCAGAAGTTCCAAACTCATAGGAAGCAAATAAGGCGCTGTAGACTGAAAATAAATCCTTTATTACGATAGCATTCCTTAAGCACTAGTTGAGCGCTTTCATCTGCACCATCGCAGACTTCATCAGAACTAGTGCAAAACATTTAATTAACTCATTTAAAAACAGTTTTTGGCGCCAAAACTTTGTTACTCAATTTAAAGAAACAGTACTCCATTTGTAACATAACTAATATTGGACCTATATAAAAAACATAAATCTTGGTGATTTATGTATAAATTAATTATAATCAATATTTATAATTATATATACATTATATATACATTTGTATTTACTTTTGGTATGTATATACATAAATCACCAAGATTTATATGTTTTTTATATAAGTCCAATATTAGTTATGTTACAAATGGAGTACTGTTTCTTTAAATTGAGTAACAAAGTTTTACCAAAACTGTTTTTAAATGAGTTAATTAAATGTTTTGCACTAGTTCGATGAAGTCTGATGGTGCAGATGAAAGCGCCAACTAGTGCTTAAGGAATGCTATCGTTGTAATAAAGGATTTATTTTCAGTCTACAGCCTTATTTGCTTCCTATGAGTTTGGAACTTGAGTTTGTTTACACAGCAATTGTGCTAGTGCTTCATTTGCTTCCTGCAAGTCTGGAACTATTGAGTTTGCCAAGGGAAGCTTCTTGTGTTTTTCTAACTACAAAGTATTGAATTGGGTTTTCTCTACCACAAGCTAAACGGATAGTCAGGACTTCCTGAGCAACCAGGCATTTGCTCTACAACATTTCATCAGCTTTTACAAACATTCTAAGGTACTTTTTTATGCTTGTTATGGTGTCCCCACACAGACTGTTGTGAGTTGTGTTCAAGTTACTTTGCATCATTTGGAAGAGTTATAGGAATGTATATGCCTGGGATATAAACAGATTTAGTCCTACTTAACTTTGAACTGCTAAACATCAGTGTGTAACAGTCTTTTTGTTACACTTTAGTTCAACATCTTGCCAATTCGGCGAAGCAGTGAGGTTTCTGTGGATTTAAAAGAAGTGTTTTTTCATCTTTTTTTCGTTCTGTTTTATCAGTGACATAATTCTAGTTTCATATATCCGTGTCATTTTTCTGAACTTTAGTAGCTATCCCAGCTACGGTCCACCACTAGTCTATCTGCAGGATCTGATTATATTTTAACAGCAGATTTAGTGCAAGGTGCGATTTCTAAAAATAACCACTTAAATCTAATTCCATATTCAGTCCTCTAGGATGCAACTTTTTAAAATTAATATGTTTAGACTCCACCTGAACTAATTTCCCAACCAAAAAATCCCCTCCCTGTAATTTAGGTTTGGCCAACACACTGAAGAAAGATTCATCCGAGCCCCCGTAGGACTGAATAAAATGTACCACCACTGGATTCTCCATCCTGCCTCTTCTAATGTTTCCCATATGCTCCATAATTCTTGTTTTCACAGCTCTTTTGGTCTGACCTATATACCATTGGACAGTAGTGCAACCACATCCTATAATGTGAAGAGCTCCCCTGGATTCACAATTATACATATCCTTGTCTCTGTAAATTTTCCCATTAATATTGGCCCAATCCAAGTTCTTAATTTTCCTGCAAGTAATGCATTTTCCACAGGGAAAACTTCCTCTCCTATCATGTTTATTTTGCAATTTGCCAATCGAAAGTTCCTTCATATTTTTTGACCTACTATAGAAAAAGCTTACCCTCTCCGTGAAAATGCCCCCATACTTTTCATCACTCAGGACAATAGGCCAATACCTGTTTACCAAATTTCTCAGAATATCCGAAAATGGGGAATATTTGTTGACAAAAAATAAAGAATCCTGTGCTTCTCCCTTCTTTCTAAAAAATGTCATCCCTCTGGCGATCCCATTTTCTCTGGTAAATAAATTAACCCCAACTTCTTTCTAACTTTATTTTCCGCTGCTGTCAAAACATCATATTTATATCCCCTGCTTGCGAGTTTATCCTTGACTTTAATAAATTCATGAGTCAACTCATCTTTGTTTGAGGTGCTACTTGCCGTCCATAAAAACTCCCCATGTGGCAGTGATGCCAATAGGTGAGGGGCATGCTATCGGCTGTCAAAACATTGTTGACTGCGGTTTCCTTCACATGGGGTTTGAATGCCACCGTGGAGTACTCATCCACAAAGAATTCTAAGTCTAAATACTGTATAATAATTCTACTAGATTTAAAGGTAAATCCAAGGCAAAACTGATTATCTTGCAACGTTTTTATGAAGTCATCAAGCTCATTCATCTACCCTCTGCAGATGAAAATAAGATCTGTGTACCTTTTGAAAAACAATATCTTATTTTTTATAAAAGTCTGTTAGATATATTTTGGCTTTTTCAAAAAAAGTCCATAAACGATATTGCATAGACAGGGGCATATGATGCCCCCTTTGCTGTCCCTTCTATGTGCAGGTAGTAGTGCAGGCGGATCAGAAGATCAGTTCTTGGGCCCTCCCCCAACATACCCACTCATGCTTTATATTAGTATATAAAAATTTCACGTCTATGCTGGCCCAATAATATTCATGGGACCACTCCAAGCCACCTAACATATCTGCCAACATTTTCCCATTTTTAATATGAGAATGAACTCTACTCAGGTGGCATTTTAAATGGAAGTCCAAAATATGCCTACATTTTGTAGGAAGGGCCCCTTTCCCAGACACTATCCGTCTCCCTGGCGGGTTTTCCCTGCTTTTATGCACCTTGGGTATAACTTTAAACAACGCATCTCTAGGATGTTAAGCTCAACCTCCATTGAGTTCAAGAAGCCCTGTCTTTCCCATCTATTTCAACTTCAAGTAATGCGCCATTGATGTCTTTGACAGGATTATCCATAAGTTTAATATATACAGTGCTATCTTCTAACAATGCATAAGCCATATTCTTATACTGTGCATCATTCATGACCACCCAATTTCACCCTTTGTCTGCCTGTGTAAAAACGTATTTATCATTACAATTCCTAAGTTGCTGCAAAGCTTCCCATTGTCTTTTGGTCAAATTAAACTACCTGAAATCCTTCATAAACATACCATACTCCCTCTCTACATGTTTACTTACCTTTTCAAATAACTGGTACACTGGTCGACAACTTGGGTGGCATGAAAGCACTGTTATATGGTACTGGCGGCATAGTCATTTTTCCATAGCCAGTAAAAAAACTATTGGTTTCTTTGTTCATGGTGGCCCCACTCCCCCCATCTTCTTCACATCTAGACTCTCATAATCATATATGGACAAGTTTAACAGGAGATATCCTCACTGTTCTCTTCCAAATCACTATCACTTTGTGTCCCCCATAAAACATAGCATCATTGCCATCACCAGTATTATGTACATTGTTTTTCAGACATTCTTTGCTTATTTAAAAAAAAAAAAAAAAAAAACGCTTTTAAATTCAACTTACAACAAAAGCAAGTGATTTCCAAAATAATTTTCGATAAACTCTGAAAATGGGTGGGGATGTATTTGGCCCCTTATCAAGTAATGAAAAAGCATTGCTATCCAGTATTAAATTGGGTAAATTTACTACTTTTAAATTGTCCACATCTCCAATAGTCCCAGACCTTGACAAAACTTCCACATTCCTTCTGATATCATGAATGTCCAGATTTCCTTCAATATCTCTTCCTCCTACTTCTGTTATGACCCTGCTGGTATAACTCATTCTGCTTATCACCTTCGTCACTGAAGCCCCTCTGCCATCTTCAGCCTCTACCGATTTCCAAACGTTCCTTCCCTGGCCCTGATGCCCCCGACTCCTCACTGAGTTCTACAAATAATGCATTCTTTTTACTGCTCCAATGCCCGTTCCCCTGAGGATACGGAGGAATCCCAAAATTCCTGGTTCCTATTGCCTGGTCGTCTGGCCTTTTGTCTACCCATCGGTTCCTTCCATTGCCAGGAAAAGATGTAGTCGTTCATATGAATTGTTACTGCCTCCTCCACCTTGGCGACTCTCTCATTAACTTCCTTCACTTTGTTTTCAAAAACCGCATTTGGTGCTTTCTCTGCCAATTCGGCTTGAACCCGGAGAATCTCCGCTCTGAGATTATCCTGTTGCCTCACATTACACTTTCACCAACACACTCAACCAAGTTTTAGTGCAAGCTAATGAGACAGTATTCCGTCCGATCAGGAAGTTGCTCTCATCCGCAAAATCATAGGTGGGCAATTTATTCTGAGACCTCTGTGTATTGTCCAGCATCAAATATTTCTCAAGCAACTTAATGTTGTAGGTATAACATTACCTCCTTGGTAAGCAGCCTCTCCCACTTGGAAAAGTCCACGTCATTGGGACCCTCTTCCCCCATCGACAAGGGGTCTTCCTCCAACATTCTAGACTCCCTCTCCTTCCAGATATCTGCACAAGTGACATGGGAGCCATCTGCTACCATGATCTTCTCCCCAACAACAATGCAAAAAATGCACACTACATCTACCAATATCGTGAAACACAAACACCTGGATCAGATATAATCACTTTACTTGATGTATCCAGTACCTCAGCTTACGCCTTCAGGGATGAATTTCTTACATCAGACAGACATATTTTATATCATTACAGTATTGGTTGCTTAATTCATTGTTCCAATTAACGAAAATCAATTAAGAAAAATTTCCTCATCCTATATTAAAGTGCCCATTGAAAACCAAATACATAATTGCTTATAAGATTCTTATTGTATTAAACACTTAATCTTTTTAAAACATTTGATATAAATTCATAATTAAGCAAATACCATATGTAACAATTTCATAATGTAAAATGGAAGTAAACAAATATAAAATTCTCATTTACATTTCTTCCAACTGCTTTCTAACAGCAACGCACATTCTGGGGAGCCCCAACGCGACAGCAGGCAAGCTGAGCAGAATTATCCTGATTTCTCATGAGTAGTCTCAGTCCGACCCAGGTGGAAAATAATTTCTTCCACTGGGGCCAACCTTGCTGTGACCTGTTTGTGTCCCTCCTGAACAAATGCAGCAGTTACTTTGCCCTAATCCCCCCTCAGTGAAATTCGCCCAGATACTCTCTTCTCCACAGTTGGCGCTCCAGTCTTCTGTATGCCTTTTTTTGCCACTACTGTGATAAGTCACTTTCTAAAGAAAGTCAAGAGGTCAATGAACACTGTAATCTTCATTGCCCCATTCTGGCCTCTACAGGGTATGGTTTCCCTTCATTTGGCCTCCTCTGCTTAGAAAACCTTGGATTCTGGACCCAGTTCCAGATCTGCTTTCTCACCCAGAAGAGATGGTTCATCCGAATCTCCAGCATCTCAAGCTCACTGTGTGGCTTCTCCAACTCCCATGATTGCCAGGCTTTCTTATCTCGCATTACTGGTCCGACAAATCATTTTAACTCAAGCTTTCAACTAGAAACCTGTACCATAATAAATGGGAAATATTTGACAGATGGGATTTTGACATTAATATTGATCCTTGTGCAACTCCTGTGAATAACCTTTTAGAATTTCTGACATGTCTATCCGTCTTGTCTTTAGCTTCCACTGTAAGAGTACATCTAGCTGTGATATCCAATTTTCATATTGGTTTTTGATAGGTCTTCTATGATGTTGTATAAACTGTGCACATCCTTTTTGAAAGGGACCCTTCTGCTAAGGCCACCCTTTAAGAAACCCAGTGATCCATGGGATTTACTCTTGGTCCTACAGTGTCTCACCTTATCCCCTTTTAAACCATTGGCTACTTGTGAATTAAAGTTTTTGACCTGGAAAACTGTTTTTAATGGCAATCACTTTGGCCAGAAGGGTATCAGAAATTCAAGCCTTGTCCTGCAGGCCCCTCTAATGTTTCACAAGGACATGGTTTCTCTCAGGGCTAACCCCTCCTTTTTGCCGAACATTGTTTTGCAGTCTAATATCAGTTTATACCTACAAGCCTTTTTCCCTAATTTCTCCAATAAGGGAAAGTACTGTCTGCACTTATTAGACATCCACAGACAAGTTTTTACCTTCACAAAACAAAAGATTTCAGGAAGTCAGACCAATTGTTGCTTTTTCCCCACTTTCTCTAGGTAACACAGTTTCTAAGGTTATTTTAGCTAAATGGCTTAGGGGACTATATCACCTGTATCATTCAAAGGGACTTCAACCTCCACGTCCTGTGAAAGCTCATTCAATGAGAGCTGTTGCTGCTTCCCAGTTTTTCATGCCAGAGCTTCTTTAGAGGACATTTATGCAGCAGCTACATGGTCTTCTCATACAGTTTTTACTCATTGCACATTGGACCAGGTCATTCAGTTCAGTGGTGCTCCAGAATATTCTTCCATGAGACCTCCCAAGATTTAGGTAGCTAGAGACTCTGTCCCACAGTCAGGGATTATGGGAAGATTGATGACATCAGATAAAGAAGTTATGTCTTGCCATAACTTTCCATCTGCGTTGTCTAGCTTCACTAATCTTTGACGCCCCCTTTTTCCCCCCAACCTACGACTTAGTGCACCAAGCATCCCAAAAGACTGGCTTCATAATACAGAATCAGATTTGGCCTCTTATTGATGGCTTTGGTCTTTGTCTCAATTGTGGGCAAACTCGATCCAAGGTAATTTACAGAGGCGCATCATGGGTAGAGCCTAGCTTGTGAGTTCCGAGGTTGAGAATTGAGCCAAGAGCCCACAGTCAAGGATTAGTGAAGGTCGACAACACAGATGGAACATTATTAGGGCATAACTTCATTTTATCATTTCTGACTTCCCAGGGTTTCACCTGCGTTGCTGTCTGCTTGGTGCATTCTGCTGCTGATTTAACCAACGGTAACTTGAATTTGGGAATTGTAATTGTGCATATAACATAATCCATTTGTTCACATGGCTTTCCCAAGGTGGGGTTAGTAATAATGACAGCACCCCTTTTTTTGTCTTTGTGGTAACATGCTTCCTCCAGCTGAACAATTTTTCACAGCAAGAATGCGGTTACTATTCTGCCTTAAAATAAGCTGCCCATAATATACTTGTTTGGTAGCTACAGGTAAAACAGCTACTGAAAGGTGAAAACTAATAGAGCTGGGTTTGGGGGTTTTCAACTCTTGTCACTTCTGGGACTAAGACTTGGCAGTATTTAGTCACTTCACCTTTTAAAATTTTCCCAGTGTACGTTAGCCCTCCCTTTACCTGTAATTCTTGGCATCAGAATATCACCTTTCCAGACTGGTTCAGCAGTGCATTGAAGTTAGGCTTTCAGAAAACATCCACTGGCTAATGCTTCCCATTTTTCTTTTTGAGAGCAGAGTTGCTTCCTTGGTTTTTACTCCTGTTGGAAGGTCGTATTTTTTCATCTTATTCTTAGCTGTGAGTTTTTGGGTTATGTTTAGATTTCTTTCTTGCCAACATTTGACAGGCTCCTTTCCCCTATACTCTCTGGAACAATTTACTGTGCTGTATTTTTTACAGCTTTTAGTCAGTTTAGAGTGGAATTCTTAGTTTTTTAGTGGTCGTGATGTTTGTATGGGTAAAGTGTAGCATTTGCAAGGACAAAATTGATTGAGAGAGGCACATTTCAGAGGACTACTCTACTTTGTACTTTTTTTAAGCCATCAAGCACTGAAGAATGCAAAAACCATTTAGTGTTGGAACAGCTAAGGGCAACTTATGTTGATCTTTCCACGTCCAAAGGTTATTCCCCTAAAAAGAAGATGCAGTCTGACAAGGATGTTTCTGAAGTCCAAGGTAACAAAATCAGATGAAAAATATATTGTTGATTTGATCTTTGCCACCCGTTTTACAGTTGAGTACTTCTGGTGTGCCTACCCTCAAGAAGAGGCATCTCTTGCACCTTAAACCCAAGAGTATTGGTTATTCTACTTTGGAACTGGTGTGCCAAAATGCTACACCTTGATGTTTGTCTAGGGAGCCATTGGATCTCTCTTGGTCCAGCTGGACTATAGAAAGATATGGCAAGCCTTCTTCATGATGCAACAGATTTCATCACAAGTGACATTCCCTACTGCAATTAGAGGATATAGAGAACTTTTCTATGCTAGATTTTTCAAACTAGGCTTCAGACCCTTCCTGTCTGGGCCCTGTTAAACTCCAGTACCATTGAAGCCATCTGTCAGCCTATAAACTTTGGATCAACAAACATGGCTGCTTTGGGATTGATGCCCTCTTATTTACCTGAGTCTGCAGAGCTGTTAGTATAAATTATTTTGATCTCCTTAGGTTGAAAAGCACAGGAATGAATATATTGATCTTGGCTTTGTCATCTTGGTTTGCAGCAGATTTGTTCGCAAGTGTCTGCCATCAAATCTAGAACACCTTCTTTGCTGGTTTTGATCAAACCTAACTTCAGGCTCACTCTCTGGGCCCTGTTTTAAAGTCCATTGCCATATATACCATTTGTCAACTTGTAGAATTTGAAGTCCATGAAAATGGCTGCTTTGGGATCAGTGCGTTTTTCTTTGTTTACTCATGCTTGCAGAGCTGTTAACTTGATTGATGTCAAGGATGGATATTTTGAACTTGCTTATGCCATCTTGGGCTTGGGTGATGTATTCTATTTGCAAATTTGGCATTTAGCATCAGGGGCCTTGACCAAGATGGTGCTTCCTGTTACAAGGATCTAATCCCATCTGAAGACCTCACCTTTGGTCCTGATTTACTGAGGCTGAAGGGCTGGGCCTACTTCAGCAGCCTCTGCTAATTGATCATGGCAGTCCTGGCATCCGTGTTAAGTTTAATGCAGGCCCTAGTGCCTACAGCACAGGCACTGTCTTGTGTGAGCCTTGGCTTTGTCTACACCTCCAACTCAGGACAGAAAAACTAGAGCATCTACCAACTCAGGACAGAACTGGTGTTTTGAGGTTTGATAGTAATGTCTACAGCCTTTCTTCTCCTTTGCTTTACCTCATATCATTGAATGGAGGAAGTCAATGTGGAAGATGAACCATGTAAACTCTCCCACAGTGTCTTCATCCTGGAAATAGCAACCCCAATGCTGATTCTCTTATTTTTGATGAGCGCCAATTCTGTAGCTCTGTACTCAAGCCAAGTGGCACCACAGCACACTTTTGAGTCAGAGCTCATCACGTTGGTTCCCTTTTGATTGTCGAGGTCATCATCTTTGTGATTCCTCTTTTAAACAAAATGGTTGAGCAGGTCATGTACATTGTTTGGGAAAAATCTAGATGATGTGGCCCCTTTTCCCAACTATCTAGATAATTTGTTTTGACTGCCTAATGGCTGTCCTAGCCTAGCCAGGTGTACTGTCAAATGGCAGACTCTTGTCATAGTTTCCACTGTACCCCTGAGCCTTTGCACATGGCTGTTCATCCTTCTCAAATAACTGTCATCTCCTTGGACAGACTACGAGGTCAGGGTTTTTTCATCCTTTTTTTTGTGTGACATTAAACTGCTTTATGCACATGCAGAGATTAGAGACACTTGTGAGATAAATTTGATAAGTCTCTGGAAGAGTGGCCAAAGGCAGACTTCTGGAATAAGCTTGAATTTCAACTGTAAACCATTAATGTAGTTGTCATTTAGACACTCACTCAGTGTGGTGGATCCCTCTGCTAGGATTGCAGGCAGACATTACTGTTTGCCTTAAAATCTTACTCTGCTTTATGAACTTTGAGAACTCCAAAGCCTAGTTTGAATGCCTCCTTTCATGCTTCATTGCTCTTTGGAGAATCTGCAAAAGCTGATTTGGAAGGACATTACAAACAGGACAATGTGGAGGCAGTCATGGGTAACATGTATACATACACACAAGTATTTCAGGTGCTAGCAATAATGTCCAAGCCTGCCAGTATACTGAAACAGATATTTCCGTAGTAAGTATTTAAGTTCTTAAAAATATCCAAACTAGTGTTTGTTTTAATATAATTTGGTTGTCTGCTTCATACATCAGTTACTATCTCGGATCACTAGTCAGTACATCCCTCATATATAATCCTCTACATGGATTGTGTGATTTGCAACCCAGACATTCTCCGCGGTAGTTCTCTAAATGCCCTATTTATCTGAAGAATATATTCTTGTGATATCTATATAAGACACAAGTTCAGATATTTTAGTTTTGTATGCCAACTTAAATTTTTCTCTTCCATAGATGTCCTTAGATTTCTGCTTTACTCTTTCCAATTTACTTACATCGTCTAATGTAACATTCAAGCAATGATTTCATTTCTGATTTCATAGACTTAATCTTTTTACACAGCCTACAGTCTCATTAACCAGTTGGTTAATATGATTTAAGAAACTAAAAGCTGGATGTATTCATATACCAGGTCCTTCAATGAATCTACAGTTTCGGTCAGTACTTTATTGAATATCCACCCATCAGTCTAATTTTTGATGTATTTATTAGCTTATTCTCATGTCCAAATGGTCAGTTAAGGCACGTCTGGAAAAGAACTTGCCTAATCTGTGACACATAATCAGATTAAATATTTTCAGGTCATCTGCATACAGACTAGAACACTTTGGATGAAAAAGATAAATCTGAAAGATGCAACCTAAATATGTATGTGCCCGAGAGCCCTGTGGGGCACCCTGATTGGTAACCTAGAATTTCAGCTGCTGTATGATCCTTGGCATGTCATGTTTGGAAGCAACAAACTCCAGCTGTGCCCCTTTTTCCCAGACTATATATGGTAGTACCAGATGCCACCACCCACTAATATTTATCAGCTACTCAAAGGTCCTTAAAAGGGTGTCCAATTATTACCCAATTAGTAGTATAGTCCAGGGCTAAAGCTGAGTGGCTTTGTACAATTTTACCAAAGTTTAACAAACCATCTTATCAAGATTAATGGATGACCCCTATCAGAGGCTGAAGTTGAGCTTGTACTGTAAATATCTCAAATTGCAATCATGTCCCAAGTGGTTTTCATGTGTCCTCAAATGTGTATTCTTCCTTTCAGTTACCTTGCACACTAGAAGTTTTGGAAGCTGAATATGTACATACCTGTTTTTTTGGCTTGGGACTTTGTCCTAGAAGTGACAAAATTGAAACTCCTAGCGTCAGACTCGAAAGGTATGTATTGTAATGATAAACTTGTGTTTATGGTCTAAGCCCCCCTCCCCCAAGTGATGCACACTGGATGATGTCCTCTTTGAGATTACATTTGGTCTTCGTGTTTTCTCCTGGTTACTTTAACTTGGTCATCAGTATCTGGAGAGAGGTCTGACATTGAAGATTGTGTACAACGCTAGCCTAGGATTTTTTCACAGCTAAGATTAGTTACCTGCTGGTCTTAACACTCAGAGGAACAGAAATGAAACTGCCAGTGCAGGTCTGTCATTGCAGTAAATGCATGACTTTAGTAATTCACCAGATTTAGATGATAACCTTGTTGCTAAATGTGATGCCCGTGCCCTGGCCCAGCAATCAAGGAGCCTCAATCCTCACTACTAACACCAGTGAGAGATGTCTCATATAGGAAGAAAGGATAGCAAATACATGCAGTAAAATGCATTTTCTCTTAAGAGCACACAGATCACAGTCAGTCTGAGACTGGTCACTCCCTTGCTCTCCAGGTCCCCAATAAGACTCCCCACTGGCACACCTATACAGTCCAGATCTCAGCCTAGTGGGCAAGCTAAAACCTCAAACACCCTCTGTCTAACCAGTGCTTTGTGTCCCTGCCCAAGTAGCTGACACACTTTGCAAAGAGTTTATACAGCCACACAGACACTTCTGGGGAAGGCTGGCACAGGTTCTCCAGCTGTGCCCCTTTTCCCAGACTATATATGGTAGTACCAGCTGCCACCACCCACTAATATTTATCAGCTACTCAAAGGTCCTTAAAAGGGTGTCCAATTATTACCCAATTGGTAGTATAGTCCAGGGCTAAAGCTATGAGTGGCTTGGTACAATTTTACCAAAGGCATGCAATTACTCTAAAGAGCTTAAATTATCTCTAGAAAAACAGCCACAGTTGAAAGCATTTTAAAAATATTTAATAGTCAAAACATAAGACAATACTTTTTACTACGCAGTGCTAATCAATCAGAGAAATACTTAAAATAATTCAGTAGTACAGTTCTGCCATCACAGAAATACACAGTCTAATCTTTGTAGTTTCTAGCTATTTCTAAGTGAAAACAGAAGTCTAAGATGAACTTACATATAGAGCAAGACAGTGCTGATGATTTGGATGGGCAAGACAAAAATGCTCAATGCTGTCTGATTCTGTTTTTAAAAACCACATACCTGGTTCACATTTACATCATTCTTTACACTTCCCTGGGTTCCCAGGCTAACAGGCTACATTCTTTAGTAAGCGCACACCAGGTCAGGAAGCAAAGCCATTAAGGACATTTATGCATGCAAATTCTGGGCATTAGCTCTGGCCTTAACAATAGCAAGAATTCCTTCATCTAGACAGGCCTGAGCCGTGTTTGCTTCAAAGGGTCACAACATGCTTTACTTGGTCAGTAGAATGCATTGTTACATTTTTTCTAGTTCCACATGTAACACTATTTTTACCATTTAAGACGCAAGCCTGTGGTTTACATTAATATTTACAGATGACAGAATTATCTCCAAAATTCTAACTGGCTAGGCTAGCAGCCTTCACCTTTCTTCACCCTAATAGCCAGCCACAAGTTGTTGAAACTAAATTAAAAAAAAAAGTTTAAAATTTAAGCAAAGTATTTTATAATGTTATATAAAGTTAAATCTTCAGCAAGTAGATACTTGCACAGGGAAGCATTAAGCAAGAGTTGCATAGCTTAAACTGCCAACAGTTGTAATTCTGCTATCCACTAAGTGAAAGCTTTACTGTATTCCATCTTCCTCTGATTTTTTTATATCTGCAATTGACTACTTTTCTGGCAGGATGTTCCAGACCTGGGCTTTCTTCTCTGCACACTCCAGAAGCAAAGACTAACTGTAGCTGCTCAACACTTGCACTCTGCTTGAGTCCCAGATTCTTGTATCTCGTTTTGGAATTCATATGTAAGCTTCCTGTTAACTCTGCAAGAATTTGTACTGTTGTAGAGTAGTTGTCTCTGAAAGCAGTGGCAAGCTTAGAGAGAAAATAAGAACTTAACTTTGTCTTGAAACTAATGACTTTCTCAAAAACATGAAATTTCTACAGAAGAACCCTGATCTGTACATCTTTTTACATTTTTGCATCTGAAATTCTGCACATCTTCCACAACCAACTCCTTGTGGCAGTCACGTTCACTATTCCATTCCTCGTTAGCCAATTTTAGGAGCCCCCCCCCTTCTCTTTGGCTGTAATGTAGCTCATATGGAAAAAATATGCAAATTCTTGGATCATTTCTCTATGCAAAGAGATGGATAAATATTTGTCCCACTAACCCTTGACTGGCTAATCCTAGTCTCAAGATTGTGAACCACCAGACCATTATTTGTGGATATTTTTAATTGCAGTCTCCACTGTACTTACCCAAAACAGTTCAGGACGTCTGGTGTGGTCAGTAGTTCTTAAGGGGAACCACCCTGCCAAAAATTTCTAACCAAATTTTCCACCTTTCCTGTCTCCATATAAGACACAGACTCCTTCAGGGTTATTTAATGTTGTACACCAACACAAAAGATGCACTTCTTATACATGGTGCTTGGGATACTGAGGTACCACAGAATCCATGCCTACACTCTAAAGCGATTCTTCAATCCCTGGAAGAAACACTTAAGCAACCTTATTGTTTCCTACTTTGCCAACCTTCTGGTATGGTTTCATTCCTTGTAGTACTCTTTCCTGATGTTTGTAATACATGGTCAAAAAAAGTTTACATAAGCCTCCTTTTTGAATGCTTCATGGCCAGGTGGCCTGAAAAAGGAATGCCATGGACTTGCATGTAAAAGTGTGCAACAGGGCTTTGGGAATGTCAAGTACAGTATTGCTACTTTTAGCCTCTGTTTAAGAGTCCATTCCCTGTGCAACCCTTTGTCCCGGTGCACAGGCACCCTCTGTGCTTACAAATTTAGAACCTGTTTGGCAACCTCTCTCAAATCGTACAAAGAAGGATCTGAAAGAGGTGCTTACCTCAACTGTGAACTTCCTCAATGTCCTTTTGAATGGAACATTTAAGATGGTCCTGTCCATACGCTGGAATGGATGTTGACTGATCACTGAATGCACCTTCTTGCACAGAAGTGATGAAATCTTCAGCTCAAGCTCCTCCCATCTCCTGTAATGCAGTGCACTCAGCTAGTTCTTCAGGTCTCATTGTCAAGCACTTCAACAGTTTTCTACTATTTCAAGTGTTGAAAATGTTTTTTTTTTCATTCAAATACTTTTTTTACAGAAATTTTCAGTTACCTATAGTGTTTTCAGCTTCTTAGTCATTCTCCTTGCCTGTTCCACTGTTAACCTTCCCTCCCTTCTAATATTAGTGTACTGATATTGTTAGTAGCATGGATAAAGCCAAGGCCTCTATTTTTCACAAGTGCCAGCAATGTGGTCATAAGGTAGTACCCCAAGACAGATGTAAACTTTGCGTTTGTCTTGGTATTTGGCATCTGAATTCTGATCATGTGACTTTAAAATATTTAGTTCTAGGACCCTTCTAGACCTTTTGTAATAAGTTAGTTCTGAAAGGACTTGTAAGGAGAGACACAGCCAAGGAGAAAGAGGAGTAGTGATGAGGCCAAATGACTGACAGAAGAGGAGGAAAAGAAGGCTAGAGGAGTCAGACTCCTCAGTGTTGGAGAAGTTTACTAGCAAGGTGTCGGTAGTTTTATGCCATTGTCCTCCCCTGACACAGCAGCCTACTATGGTCACTCCTACTCCCCACCATTTCCTTCCAGACTAGAGTCTCTGACTCTAGTCCAAGGAGAATGGCAAAATGTCCTATTCTCATGTTGCAGTATTCATCACATTAGGGAGGTTGCTGCCTGCAGCACCAGACATCTGGCCAGTATACCAAAGTCTTTGGAGCAGAGGAGTGCATGAGATCTCCGGTCAGAGCCATAAACTGACGTAGGCTATAAAAGTGACATCACGTACCTCCTTCAGAATTTTTCTGCCACAGTGAATGTCTGACTCCTGTTTTCCAGTTTGAGAACAGATCACTTGTTATCCAGACAATTGCTACAGATAAGTACTCTGGGTTTTCCTTTTTTGTAGTTTCTCAAATGTACATGTCAACTAGAAAGGGGAAGTGCGCTTGTGGGAGACATTCCTCACAAGGACATGCACAAAAAGTGCGTTTTCTGATTAGGCGAGGCCCATGACCAGACGTCCTGCCCCATTTGTAAATCTTTTGTTCCTAAGACTCTGCAGCCTTCTGGTACCTAGAAAATCAAAGGCTCAGGCATCTCGTGCTCGGCATGGAGGGTGGGGTAGGCACATCTGATGAGCTGCCATGAAAGAAGGCCAAGAAAATCAGGCCGGGTTTCCACGCTGCACCTCCGGCATCTGGAGAGATTCTTAAGGCAGATGGAAGCCCAGGATACTTTCAGACCGCTGTTTACCAACCCAGGAATCTCTATGGAAGCTGGAATGACTGAAACAATGAGCAAGTCCGCTGAGGTTAGCCATCCGATCCTGATGGCGGAGGGGAACCACAGCCTACTACTTCCCTACATCCATCCAGATCTTGACTCCTAGACATACTTAGCCTTTTTTTCCCTTTAAAGAGGAAACAAAAACTTAACATTCTGAGCCTTGACTTGTTCCTGAATGAAGTTTTTTTCCCCTTGAAAGTCTTTTTAAGGCATTCCAGGGCTTACAGACCCAACAACCACCAGCTGCTGCTCCTTCAGTACACACACTAGAGGTATTGGAGGAAAAATTCCTCCTCTTCTGAGGAATCACTGACCTGTTTTCAGATAGATTCCCCTAAGGATTTCATCACCCCAGAGGAAGAGAATACTATCGTCCCTGAGTCTCCAATAGAAGAGTTCACTTTTGGAGACACTATCTCCCTCACAAGGGAACATTTTTAAATGGCAAGCCTCAGATGTCTCTGACACTAAAAAAAGGTACTTTGACCTGCTGCAAATGGAACAACCATCCCCTTTTGCTGTACCTCCCTTGCTGCCTTCATGGCTGCTTCCCAACCTCTAAACGTCCTGTCCGATTTTACAAGGTGCCTCAGGACAATCAATTCCTATTCAAAAACCCACCTGCAGACCCAGCAGTTATTGCAATTTCTGCAGATAAATCTTCCAGACAGTTACCATCTGCTGCTCTTTATCCTACTAATAAAGACAGCAAATTTATGGACAGACTAGGGAAAAAGTTTATACCTCCTCCACCTTGGCTATAAGAGCTCTCAATTACCAAACCCACATGGCTAGGTATGTCCTGGACACCCTTTTCAAAACTACCTCTCTGAGGTTCTTGAATCACCAATAAAAACCCAACTACCCTACTTTCCACAGTATCTCAGGTGACTAAGCATTCCATCAAGTGCAGCTATGATGCTGTGGAAGCCTCTTCAAAATCTGCCTCAGGTTCAGTGCTGAGGAGATATTCCTGGGTGAGACTTTGACCACTACCTATGGATGTGCAAATTAAACTGCTTGATGCACCTCTGGTCAGTAAAGCCCTTTTTGGACGAGCTTCAGCAGAACTTCTTAAATCCCTTCAAGAAGAGGGAAAAGAACTGCAAAACCTTAAGCATTTACTTGTCTCCTATTCCCAGATATCACAAATTCCTAACACAAAGTTTTGTGGATAGACAGTCCTCCCACTCTGCACCTTAGGCAAAGGGACATAGGCAAGCTAGGAAAATCTCTGCTCCTAGGTTTACTTCCATCCCATCGTCCACCGACCAAGCCAGACCAACCTCCACTGTGACTTGCAAATTCTAAACTCCAACACCCCCTATCCCTTTGTCTCACCCTTTCCCTACCCGCCTGGCAGAAAATCACATCAGAAATCTGGGTACTCTCCATAATTCACAAAGAGTACTTCATGATTTTGTGGATTTTGTCCCCCTCAGGGGATTCCTCAACCTCCATCAAACCAAATTCATCTTTTCCCCCACCATCATTCAACAATTGCTATCTCAGGGCACCATAGATAATGTACCTTCTCCACAAAGAAACAAAGGGTTTTACTGCAGAATGTTTCTGGTACCAAGAAAAGATGGTCCATGGAGACCAATTCTGGATTTATCTTTTCTAAACCTGTTCCTCAAGGTGCCCACTTTCAAAATGATTATCTTACCTTTGCTCCTACATCTTATACCAATGCAAGCCTTCTTGGTAGCTCTGGATTTGAAGGACAGCTACCTTCACATTACAATGCACCCAGATTACAGGACATTCTTTATGCATTGCAGTAGGTTCCTTGCATTTTCAATTCTCTGCATTACCTTTTGGTGTATTTACTGCTCCTCCAGTGTTCACAAAGTGCCTTGCACCATTTATTTCTCACTACAAAACTCAGGGTATTCAAATATACCCATATCTAGACAACCTGTTAATTCATCAGGACTGTTAAATCCTCCTTCACTTACAATAGGTGATCACCACCCTGACTTGGTTAGGATTCACTTTAAACAATGAAAAGTCTCACCTGATTCTCCACTCAAGATCTGCTGCTCTTAGGATGTGGGATAAAAACAGACAAGATGAAGGCCTTCATTCCAGACCAAAGGACCATGGCATGGGCCTCGCCCTCAACAAACTAATTACCCTCAACAAACTAATCACCCTCAATTCTTTGCCAGAATGAGAATTCCTAAGGATATTAGGCCCCATGGCATCTCTAATACCCATGCTACCCCTAGCAAGACTCCACATGAGAAAAATCCAGTGGATTCTGAAGCATTTATGGAGTCAACACTGTCATCCCTTGGACCCCCCCCTTCTGTGTCTGAAGAGGGAACTGCAATGGTGGATTTGTGCCATCAACCTCAACCAGAGAAGCCCCTTACAGGTACCTGCCCCCCTAAAACAAACCTCTACAGACTCCTCAGATATGGGGTGGGGAACAGTGCTACCTAACAACCAAACACAATTCACTGTGTAGGGAAAATGGTCCACACTAAAACATAGACCATATCAACATCAAGGAAATGAGGGCACTTCTAGCCCTACAAACCTTCAAACCAGCTGTATGCCCAGGAACCCTGAAAGTGATCAGACAATGACTGTCCTGTGGTACATAAATGGGGACTAAGATCCTACCCTTTTGCAGACTAGCCACTCAGATCTGGACCCTAGCATCATCATTGCATATTCATCTGCTGACTGTGTACATGCCCTCCACAGAGAATGTTATGACCAATACTCTCAGCAGAACTTCAGCACCCTCTCACAAATGGGATGCTTCACAGAGGTATTCCTAGATCTTATCCACAGGTGGGGTATTCCGCAAGCAGATCTGTTCACCTCCTCCCAAAACAGACAGATGCCACAGTTTTGCACAAGGGAATGACATCACCAAGCATGGAAAGTGGATGCTTTCTCTTTTTCTTGTACAAGGATGTACCTCTGCTCCCACCCCCCCCCCCTTACTCTAATTCAGAAGGTCCTCCTGAAAATTCAGAGGGACAAACCAAAAATCCTGCTGGTGACCCCCTTTTGGCCAAGACAGCATTGGTTTCCCCTTCTCTACCTTTTAGCCAGGTGCAACGATCACAGGTTACCTCACCTGTTAGACCTACTCACACAAGACAGGGGATCCCTAATCCACTCTCAGGTGACTAATCTCAAATTGACCTTGTGGATGATAGGGTTTTAATCCCCTTCAGATGCCTATACTCAGAGGATGTACTCTGTACTGCAGGAGGCCAGAAAGCCTGGTACTAGGAGAAATTGTCAAAATGGAAAAGATTCTGCAGGTATTAAAAGAAAAAACAGGACCCTCTGAACATTCCTAAACCCTATGGTCCTTTCTTCCTTGTGTGAGCTCCTTCATTCAGGACAAACATATTCTTCAGAACTCATTCCCTCCAGTAGAGCTCTTTTGAGTGTATACCTTTAACTCCCAGTGGGTGTGGCTTCAGCCTTTAAAAAATTAAGTTATCACCTTACAGTTCTAACAAATGCTCATTTACAGAGTTCAAATATCAAAACAATTGTTTGCCATCATGTATGCTTCAAGATAAAATATTCTGATACCTTGTTGGTAACATGGTTTAGGAATTATTAATGCAAATATAAACATGCAATATTTGACGCCTAGAGGAGCAGTAGGAGGTAACTGCAGAAATGCCTGGAGACGTCACTCGATCCATTTGTCTGCCATTTCTGCATGTCTGCCTTTGATTCCCCCCGTAGCATCAAGATTGGAGGTCAAGCTATTCCTGAAAGGGGGTACTCCATATCAGACTCCCCCCCCCCTGCAAACCAGTACCTCCACCTTTTGTACCTGAAAAACTAACCTGGCCACCTTTCGGACCAGCACACTCGGCATCCATGAAACTATGCACATGAAAAACAGTCCTTCTGGTGGCTCTCGCATCCGCCAAGAGGGTATCCAAAATTCAAGCCCTGATAGCAACCCCCTTACCTCCTTTTCCATAAAGACAGTCTCTCTAAGGACTAATCCTTCCTTCATGCCCAAGGTGGTTAGTGAGCTTTCACTCAATCAGACCATTAACCTACCTGTTTTCTATCCCCAACCTCAGAATTCCTCAGAAAGAAAACTCCATTCATTAGATGTTCACAGACAACTTGGCTAATACTAAGATAAATCCAGACCTATTAGAAAATCTGACCAACTGTTCATTTCCTTCCACCCTAGGGCTCTAGGGAAACCAGTCCCAAACAGACCATCTCTTCATGAATCTTAAAGGCCATTTGTACATGCTATTCTTTTCATGACAAGAGTTTATCTGGCAAGGTTAAAGCTCACTCCACTAGAGCAGCTGCCTTTTTTAAATGAGGTAGATTATGCCTCCATCCTAGAATTGGCTACCTGGGCTTTAGTTCATACCTTTACTTAAACACTACAAACTAGATTTAGCTTCCAGGGCTAGAGCAGGCTTTGCCAGATCTATCTTACAAGGCCTTCTCGACCAGGGACCTCATGCCTCCTCCCAGGCTCATACCTAAACGCTTTGGTACTCCCCCTATTGTGATGAATACTGCAACATGAGAATAGGACATAGAACAGTTGTGTAAGATCTTACCATAACCTTAGATGTCCTTCTCTTCTGTTACAGTATTCAGACCCTCCCTTCCTACCCCCTCTTGCAATACCTTCCTTTTCTTGCTAACTACCTGTGACATCACAGACCTACAGCTATTTATCCCCAGCAGCAGATACAGTTGGTAAAATACCCTATAGTTCTCATGTCAGTCTGAGGGGACTTCCCTTTTTAGCTCATATTTCACTTTCAGGGGTACTACTGTATGCGGCCATCCATTCTGACGGTGGTACGTGCAGACATCACTTTTATAGCCTACATCAGTTTATGGTTCTGACCAGAGATGTCACATGTACCCCCCTGCTCCAAAGACTGGTATACTGGCCGGATGTCCAGTGCAGCAGGCAGCAACCTCCCTATTGTGGTGAATACTGCAACATGGAACAGAAGGACATCTAAGGTTATGGTAAGTTCTTACACAACTGTTCTTTTCTTCTAGGAACAGGAGTTTTCAAGGTTACATTCCTCTCAACCTGCTGCTGCAGCTTTGCTGTGCTCCTCTAAGTAACTGTGGAGCCCTCCCAGTTGGATTGGGACAAGATGATAGCCTTCATCAAAGCTTGGCTTCATCTCTGTGTTCCAACAGCTTTCTGTGTTTAGGGTGGCACAAGAAGCAGCCCAAGCCCCTTTCTTGTCACTTCATACCCCAGCCCAGTTTTCGCACTGGAAGTGTCAGAAGCACTCAGAAATCCTGTGCTAAGGATTTTGGCACCTCTAAATTTGTCTTCCTTAGTGTTGGTCATAACTGTCAGTGTTGACTCCCAGTAGGCATAAAAGGATCAGTCCTAGGGTCTCTGTTGGTGCTTACACACACTACATTTGAGTCTTAAGTGAAGTTTGCAGCCTGTGCGCTGTAGCTTTTTGTGGATTGTATCAAAAGCCTTCCTTTTTCTGTGTTAGCACTGTAGCAGTTAGCCTGATGGCTTCAGCCTGTGCCACTGTGGTGGATTTTTCTGCTCAAAGATCTACTCGTATCTTCCAGTGAAAACAGACACCTCTTCCAGTGGTTCCACCCCTATACACCACTGAAGGGAGCTTTTGTACCACTCTGTGGTCTTGACCTCCTGGGATGGCAGACTAGAGGTGCAAAGAAGACATGTAAGGTCTGGGTTAATCTTCACTTTGGAGCTTAGACAAATCTCTGTAATGTCCAGTTAGGAAAAGGTGCAGGAGGAAGCAAATTCCTTGTTGGAGTCCCCTTCCCCAGATATGGATCTTGATGAAGTGGAGGTTTCACCCCAGTCCCTTTCAAAGAACACCAAACTTGGAGAAATTCTTGAAGTGATGCAACAGAGGAAATCATGGCCCATTAACCCCACCTCCCCTGAGGAAAAGATCCTACAGGTCCTCGCCCCCTGCAGCCTGGATGATCCTTTACTGGATAATTTAGTAGATATGTGCACAAAGGCATGGACAGAGTTCAACATCACAGAACTTGAAGCCTGAGTATTTAAGACCAAGTATAGACCACACTGAAGTAAGGAAGGGACTCCTTGTGGACTCCGCTGTGATGGCAGTGGCCTTCAAATAAGAGGTTCCAGAGGATGCTGAAGCTATCTACAGACCAAGGATTCACAGGTGATGGATAGATTTGGACAGCACATCTTTTCATAAAGTACTTTTTACAGCATGGGGGTGAATTATATGGTAAGGAGATACTTGGAGGATAAGACAGTAGAAACAAATAGTTGCCCACTGACATCTGTAAAACAATGGAAACCCAGGTGAATATGATTAATTACATTACATCACTGTCTCTGCAGATTCTACACAAGTCGATGGATGAAGCAGCTCTTTTAGCAAGCTTGGGCATTGCAATGAGGCATCAGACCTTGTTGCCATTGATTTTCTGGAATACTTTTAACGCTTCCCCTTTGATGGAGTCACCTTGTTTGTTCAGAAGCTGAAACAGTGTGAGCAAGAGGGCAAGATTCTCTCAGCTGTTGGGAAAAGGTCTCTGAAGATTGTATTTCAGAGAAGCTGAAAGGGAGACAAGAACATCTATTTTTGGAAGTCCAAGCATCAGCAGCAATTTAAAAGGAGATCCAGGGATAGGGGGAACTTCTCTACAACCACAGCCAGTGAGGCAGAGGTGGATTACATCAGCAAGGGTCTCACAGTTCTGCCACAGAGGGTGAGCAGTATGAATCTGGAACAGTTGCTTGACTGTTCTTCTATGGAGGCAGTCAGTGGACTCCATTTCCTTCATCCACTTGCTTGGCGAGCCAGGGAAGTTGTATCCAGAGGCAATGGAATACTGTTTTTACAACTACCCATACGATTGCTATTTCAGCTACCTATGATGCCATGCCATCAGATGAAGGCAACTCAGTAGGAGATGCTGGCTTTTATTCAAGATTTTTCTTGGTGCCCAGAATTACTTGGGGCCTCAGACCAGTTCTAGACCTTAGCTGTCTGAATCAATATGTAAAGAAATCCTTCTGGATGGTAATGATGCAATCCATTTTATCATCTTTACAAACAGGAGATTTGATGTGTTAGGATCTCCTGGATGCCTTCCTGCACGTCAAAACTGGCCATCCAGGGTGTTCCTTTGCTTCCAAGTGGGAGGTAGCCATTTACCAGTTCAGTGCCCTACACTTTGGTCTCACAACAGCTCATTGACTTTATCAAATGCATGACTGCAGTTGCCACTTGTGCAATTCTTAGGAATAAAAATATGTCCTTATGTAGACAACTGGCTCATTGCTGCCATACCTGCAGTGGAAAAGTGAATGATTTAGTGTGGAGAATCCAACACAGTGGAGTAATGGGTCCCCAGATCAAATAATAAAAGGTGGAGCAGGAGGGCATCAGAAGATTTGCCACATGATGATCTGCCTCCTTTTGTAAGAGAGCAGTATGAAAGTCCATTTGAAATTGCACAATTGAAGGAGCGGGAAAGGAAACTGTCACACAGGTAATGTTCCAAAATGATTAACCAATGGGTTTCCTTATGAGGAGGCAGCAGATGAAGCAGGGTGCTTCTGAAGAAGATATGCCACCGGAAGTTGTTTTGAACTTCCAGATGGTGCTCTCAGTCCCGAAGAAAATGATGTAATGGAAGACCAGTTTGATTTAATACAGATGGATACCTATATTAAGATAGATGAAAGATATAGATTATAGAAATTTAAAAAGACCAAAATTGTGAAAAGATTGGTAAAGCAGAACACAGTAATTGGAGCTATTAAGAGAACTTCGCACTATAAATGAAAAAAATAGAATATATTACTGTGCAGCTAAACTAATAATGGATAAAAGGTTACCACATAAACAGAAGGGAAGGAGGGGGGAACAAGTGAAATGTCACCATGGAAGCATTGAATAGAGAATACTATAAAGCAATTAAGACAGTAAGCATCTCTGGACTATAGAAAAATAGAAACAGATCAACAAATACCTGGAAAGAAATAGTAAAAGCAATGCCACAGTATCAGACCAGACCCAGATTTATCATACAGTATTTCCAATAATAAACTGGAAATGTTAGCACAGGCAGAAAAGCTTATAAGGTATGCAGATAATTATACAGATGCAAAATCCATTGATTGTTTCTCAATACTCTATAAAATGTTTTTCAAAGTAAAATAAATAGAAATGACTCCTAAATGGGCACATTTTGGAGAAATATATATGAAGACCCTGTTGAACATCATAAAGATGGTGAATGGATAGAAGAATTAAAATAAACTGCTCTAATTTAGAATGTATTCAGTGGGATGAAGTAACAGCCAGAGAAACTGAGACAAATTTAAGAAAAGCTCCCAACTGGAAAACTCCAGACCAACAGTACCAAACGTCTGGCTAAAAGCAGTAACATCTTTGCAAAAATATTTAACCCCACATGAGAATTACTTGCATGTGCATCTTGAACAGACAACCTAGCATAGCAGGGCTAGATTACAAAAAAAAAATGGCAGCATCCCATATTCATGGATTAAAGGAATGCTAGTAGACAAGATGCACCCTACTTTGATCAGTTACATTGCAGTGACTTTGAAATAGTGGCAAACCATTTTGCAGTTTAACCATGACAAAGGACAAATTGTCCCAGGGATAAAAATTCAAAAGGGGATATTCCAGGGTAATTATCAGCTCCTGCTGTCTGTCTTGCCCTTAACCCATTAAGATGTAAAACCTAATCTGTTAGCTTCATAGGTTAACATTTTAACCATAACCTAATCTATTAAGTAGTGGTTAAAATTTAACATTAAGCAGTTTACTTAACAGATTAGGCTATAGTTAAAGTTTGGCTTCCAGAAAACTTGTTTCTTTGTGACCAGCTTAAACTTGTGCTTTCTGCTCCTCATCTGATTAAGTATACAACTACAAATGGTTAAAATTTCCTCAGATGATACAAGAATGGCATTTGATCTGGATAAATGGGCAGCCAGTGATTAAAGTGTCTTACGAACAGATATGCAAAATCATAAAATACCAGGATGTGCAGGATAAACAGTGTTGAAGAAAGATACCCAGACAGTTCAAATATTAGTAAGAACAATTTGTCTAATAGAAAATAATTTGCAGACATGCTACCAATATATGTAATCCCATATGAATTACAAAGAGGCAATTCTGGTCAAATTGTGGGTGCTGAGAAGGAGTACTCTTAGCTAATGTCAAAGACTGATGCAGTAGTAATTTCATGAGCTCTAATTATACCTAGACTTGGGAATGGGGTCCATTCCCCTTGTGATATTAGAATCCCTGAAGAAAGTAAACCAAGAACAGCTAATTATGGGCACATTGTGGATAACTAAGAACACATTTGGCTAACATCAAAGACTGAAATAGTACTAATTTCATGAACTCTAATTGTACCTTGACTTGGGAAAGAGGTCCACTCCCATCATGGTATTAGAAATCCAAAAGACTTGGAGAAATTAAAAACTCACAAAAGTTAATCCTTGTAAAGTAACACTTGCATCAGTTGTGCCTTTTCTTGTGAATTACTATAAACCTCACAAACTCCTAGTTGAAACAATTCCAGTTTCTTACCTTCACTGGCTGACAGTTGTAATAGCTGGCCATCTTCCCTCCAGGTAGAATAGCAACAAAGATCAAACTGAAACAAATCTGTGCCACAGCCCAAGTCTGGATGCAGCCAAAGTTCTTAAAGCTCTTGGCCTTCTGGTTGCTGCCAGACATCAGTCTGGTATTAGCTTCCAAGGACATGGACTGGGCAGAAGTCATGGTGGCCTGTGGAAGGGATTCACCAGAGCACTCAGGCCTCCCCAGACCAAGGGGCTGCAAAGGCATTTCATCTCTGTCAACAGTTTCAGGATGGTGTGAAGAGTTGGATACTGGGATGTGTGGTTTTCCACACATGCTTCATTTATCTCCTTATGCTTCTCCAGGATGACTGCCAGGGAACTGACAGATGCCATTACATGTGAGGGCTGAATACTACACGACTCCAAACACTGACCAAGGGATTCATCCTTATGCATTATGGTCATATTAAACCAGGCACAAAAATGAATAAAAGTATTTGTGAGGGATATTTCCCACACAAGATCCTTTCTTAAACTAACAGCAAAATAATAAAAATAAAGAGTTGACTCCCTAATGGGGTACTTAGTTGAATCATTTGGTTTCAGACCAACCAATACACTGACAATGCTAACATACAGACTAGAGCATCAGACTGACATGACAAGAAGACTCAGTACTGCAACATCTGCTTGAACACCTACAATTTATGGCAAACTACCAACAGACGTGCATCTTCTTGGCCTTATGATGGCCACTATACAGCTGTTTAAAATGCAGTATTCCACATGAGAATTTTTGAATAGATACAAAGTACTATGGTACCAATTAACACAGCCCATGGCAAACATTTTATAAAAGACTTGTTTGCAACACCTGTCTTGGTGGACTCCCTTCAGTAAACCTTACTACAGGACAACCTTCATTCAACCTCTTCCAGCAGCCGCTGTAGCCCTATAGGCATTCTTGTTACAGTGGGGGAGTATTTCTTGAACAAGGCAGTCCAAGGGGTGTGGATGACAGTGAAGGCCAAATTGCACATCATTGTCGTAGAGATGAAGGCTTTCTTTCTCTCATTGTAGGTATTTCTAGACCTACTTCCTCAAGGTGCAGTCTCCATCCACTCTGACAACATGGCAGTGGTATGGTACATCAACAAACAGAGCAGAATGCTATCTTACCTCCTCTGCTGAGAAGCCATTTGGCTTTAGGAATGATCCAGATCTTCAGATTTCTTTCTAATAGCAGCTCACATCCTGGGGACATCCAACATGACTGCATACATGTTTAGCAGTCAAATATTGTCCCCTTATGAATGGTTCTTAAACAGTTGAAGTCCTACACATTTTTCTTAGGTGATGGAAGCCTAGTTGAGATCCCATCCAGCATCAAATGCAACCGCTGTTTCTCCCCCAAGAGATACATTTGCCCACTGTTGGTCCGTTTGACTCTCTTATGCCTTTTTCTCAACTCCACTCATTCTAATATTTCTGCAGAAGGCCAGGATATGCAAAATGATTGTGATTTTTAACCCCATACTGGCCCCTCTGGGTATGATTTTCCCTGCTTTAGCCTTTAAGAAGAGCAACAGAAAAACTTCCATAGGAGCCTCATTTAGGCATACAGTCTCTCTGATTAAGCACTTGGTTTCTCGGCTTCCAGTGATGGCAAGGTACCCACCCCAGTTATACAGCTACTTGGAGCTTTTTTTTTAAGAAATTTTCAGCCAGGAAGGTTTGCAGAGCTAAGTAGTCAAATTTCTTTTTGTGGATGAACAAAGTATATAGACACATTTTCAACTCTAGTTTCTAACATTTTAAGTTTTTTGACAGAGCTTTTTCATTCAGGATCCTGTTATTCTTTTAATAAATTTCGTTTAGCTGTAATTTCATCCTACCATCAATTTTTTTTGCATCCTCCTTGTCTTCTTCCTTGGTCTCACATAAGATTTGTAAGGCTTTCATAAAGTTATTTTTCTTTAACAGACCTGTATTGACTCAACCTTCTCTTCCATAAGACTTGACCTTTGTGTTATCAAAACGTATTTTACCCTGGTTTGAAGCTGACAACTTGGCTGAACTTAATTTCTTGCCCTGGAAAACCTTTTTTTTTGGTTGGTAATACTTCTGCTAGATGAATTTTAGAGTTGCAGTCCCTGACATGCAAATTTTCATACATTGTTTCACAAAGCGACTCCATCCATAACCGTTGTTCCCAGTTTTGCACATGGGTTTGGTGTCACTTCAACAGTGACAATCATCTAGAGTCAAAGTTTACAATGCCAGGTGGACAGGAGTGCCATGGTAGTTCTTCCACACCACACACTTGCACACCCACTCGCACCTATGGCCAATTAGTGTGTCCAGTCCACCTACTGCATGCCTTTGGTATGTGGGAGGAAACCAGTGCACCTGGAGGAAGCCTACACGAACAAAGAGGAGACACGGACTCCTCACAAAAGACACCCCAGCTGAGAATTGAAGCAGGGAACCTCTTGCCCTGATATGCTATCTGCACATTTTGTAACAATCCCTCCTTTATGCCAAAGGCTGCAACACAGTTTAAATCAGGTTAGTCACCTACCAATTTTCTTTCCAGACTATGCCAACCAAAGATAAGATTGCACAGCCTGAACATAGACCATTCAGATTTTGCCTTTAAAGAACAAAGAAGTTCAGAAAAGTCCTGTTATGTTTCATTTTGTAAAGTAAAGAAAGGTCAGAAAGTATCCAGACTTTCCCTTTCCATATTTGCCTAGCACTGTGCCACTGCCTTCTAAACCCAAAGTTAGCCTTTCTGGCTATATGATTTTCCCTGCCTGCTTCCTTTGTTAAACATTACAGTTGGAACATTTTGTCTGTCCAACACCTCCGTTGGGGCTTCCATTCTCAAAAGACTCGTATCCCAATTCCTCCCAAGGTTTACTGAAGATTCTGTCATTTTTTTTCCTAGTGTACAAACGTAGACTGACTGTCTCAGCTTATACACTGGAAACTTCCCCCCAGCTACTTCTGTCCAAATTGTCCTATCTAGTAAGACCAGAGGAGCACCAGAGACATTGTCAGCTATCCTCATTAGTAATATGTTGATGGCCTTAATCGATCTGGAGCATACCTCTCAACTGTACAGATTTTCGCCTCATATTTTTGGTCTGTTTTTCATAAAATTGTGGTTTACTGGCAAATTAGTGGTAAATCATTAAAGATTGAAGTTAGAAAATAATGATAGGCATTTGCGTGACTTCATACCCTTCAGAAAATTCATGCTAAAACAAAACATGTCATTCTATCACCTTTCTAAGTACAATATTAAAAAAATGTCCCTATTTTTGGGCCTTTGTCCCACTTTTATTAATGGCTTTGTCCAGATTTCTTGCTGTAAGAAGTTGAAAGGTATGATCTGGAGAGCTAGTTTGGAGCAGTGCATTATGGGAGAGATGAGCAGCTTGAGCTAGTCAAAATACGTTATGTAGGAGGGTGTATTTTGTGACCAGTCCATCCATTCCAGAGTGCAGACAGAAACCATGTAAATGTACTGTAACAGTAAGTACATAACTCCATTTAATGATATTTGACAAATGAGGTTTAGGATTGCTGCTATCAGCTCATCTCTTACTCTTCTAAGGAAGTCCAGCACATTTTGACAGCTTTGGCTTAGACTGAAGCTTGGTGCTATTGCCCAGCTCTTTCACTGAAGTACCCATGACACCAGCCTTTTTGAAGGTGTAGATGCTGGCTATGGTCTCACCTTTGCTGTTTTACCCACATGCATGTCTCCATTCACAGATACTCTAGTATCAAAGTAATTTCCTATCCGTATATTTGCTGGGATATCTTGAGGCACTGCTGCCTGCTTGTCTCCCTACCCTACTGGAAAGGCAGTTGCATTTTATATGGTTTTTCATATTTCTTTTATTAGAAATAAACATAATTGCTTTAACTTGATGCAACTTCTTCCTACTCATCTGATTCTTTTACAGGGTGGCTCTAGCACAATGCATTTCTCTTAACTTAATCTGCTGTTTTTCTGTACACTTTCTCAACCTTGTTTCCCCATCACTTGTTTGGTCCCATTTTCTTTTGTCCGAGATTTGTATAGCTCTACCTGCCTTTACTAAAATAGCAAATCATTATTCATAATTTGTCAAAGCACCTTACCCATACACCACAGGATTTTAACTTATGTACCACACACGCATAACCAGTTCAGCACATTGTAAATTTTGCATCACTGTCGTTGAGTCACATTTATATAATCTGTTTAGTACATTGTAATCCCTTTTCACAGCAATCATTGTTATATTTAAAAACACAAGAGGCATCAGGTGGATTAAATGGCTGCAGCCAAGTATTTATTGCAAGTTAATGACCACAATAATTTCCCCAGGGAACTGAATGGATTCCCAGAGCAAAAATATAACATTCCAACAGCACAAAAACTTGGAGTCCAAATGTCTTATAAAAAATAGAATTCTTTAATATAAGCAAAGCTTTCAAGTCATACAGACTGTTTTTAAATGCATAAAACAACTCATTAAATCACTTCCTATGTATGTATTTAAATAAATATGCCAGCCAATCAAAATCAATCTTCACATCCCATGTCACTATCTAAAACATTAACATTTAAAAAAATTATAAAAACAAACATCTACATATATCTTAAGTATAACTACAATAAATATACATATATATGTATAAGTAAAAAAAAAATAGCACTGAGTCCTCCCTTCCCCACTCACCTTGGCCTCTCTCTCACCTTTCCTGCCTTCTGCTTACATGACTGCGACAACCTAGCCTAACCTATCACACCTGGAAGAGAAGGCAAAAACCTGGAAACCCAGTAGGAAGAAACAGGAAATTCCTTCTTGATCCCTAATGCAATCACCTTTGCAGGTCACCAGGTTCCTTAACTACCTTTCAGCTGAACCTATACTGACTGCCAACTTCCTCTGCTTTTACAAGGGGTGGGTTGGGTGGGGAAAACTGCAGGTAGAGATCAAAAAGATTGATTTGCTTTGTTCCCAGCCTTTTCAGTACTACCCAGGAATAGCTCATCCCAACCTAACCCTCCTCACCTATACTGTCCCTACCTGTTGTTCCACCTTCCCCCTCCCCCCTCTGAAACCTGAGTCCGAGCTGATCTGCCTCGGACAAATGATGGCTTGCTGCACCCTGGCTAGCCAGGTATTGTTCTTTCAGATTTGCCTGGAATTAATACAGGGGAAACTACTTGATTAAAAAAAGTTGAAATCTTTCTGTTCATCACAATCCTGTGTGATGTTATGTAGTCCTATCTCAACGTAATTCTTGCTGGATGGGTTTGGAGCTGATTCTCGGCTCCAACTTGGTCGATACTAAAGCTCAAGAGCTTTTACTGGCTCAAGGCTAACCCCTATTCAATGGTGCCTCACTACAATTCCCCAGATCTCGTTTGCCGCAAAAGCTTTGAGGTTGTCTCCTTACTGGCTCATTGGCTAAGTAGAAGATTTTTTGATAAATCTTATTTTTCGTCTATTTTCTTCATATTTCTACCTTAATAGTTATCTATTACCTGTGTGATTGTTGAGTGTTTGATCCCCTATTCCACTTTTTAGGATTGTATGGCCCATTTTAGTTAGAGCCGTAGTTGCCTGTTTAAATTAGAGGGCCTTTCCTCCCTGAGTGTTATTCCTTCTTCCTTTACAAAAAAAAAAAAAAAAACTTTTCCTTCTCTTCATAGCTTTGCTGTTGGTTATAGTTAGTATTGTTGTTAGCCTCGTTAGCATGTCTAAAGAGAAAGATAGAAAACATAAGGAACACTGCCCTTCTGGGTTCAAGAAATGTGAAATGTTCACAAAAAATGTCATTGACTGACAGTCACACTAGCTGTGTGTACTGTCTGGGAGAGGCTCACAAGAACCCTGTACTTTTTGCCATGCCTTCAGTACTAGGGTTCTTAATGAGAGAAAATTGATAGACGGGGTCTTATGACTAATTCCTTCCAGGAACAGCTGGAACTTGATCAGACAGCTCCCAAAACTGTGAAGAGAAAATCTTCGATTCCACCATCAAGCCATCTAAAAAGTCTAAAGTGATGGAGCCAAGGAGTTCTGGCTCCAATTCTGTTTCTCTTGTCTCAGTGCCGTCAGTTTCTTCGGTGCCGAGGCAACCTTCAGTATCGAGACTCTCGCCAGTTATTGACCCTATTTCACCAACTTTGAGGTCTCCTATTTTAGAAAAGAGGAGATGATCTGTCTCCACCCATTCCTCCAGGACACTTACAGATGAGGATATCGAGCAGGTGGTGAAGAGGTTGCTCTGTGACCAGGCTCTGGCTAAAAAGTTAGCTCTTCTGGACCCAAAGGCTTCGGAGCCGTCCCATCCCCAGACTACTGCTCCTCCCCCGACTGCTTCGCTCTGAGTCGAATACTTCAGGTCCTTCTGTGTTGGATCCTTTAGTTCCAAGAATTCTTCCTCAGAACCGATAACTCTATTGTCAGTGGCTCAGTCTGGAGCTGAGGGATCTGGGAGCTGATGCTCTCGAGTCGAGTCCAAGAGGGATGGTCACCCTGGTTTTTCTTCGGAACCGACCCTCCCTCTCGGTGCTTCAGCTCCATATCTGCTTTGAAACCTGTCCCTCCTGCTTGGAGCTGAACTTCCATCTCCTCAGAGTGGAGGTCGTCTTCGGAGCAGGGTGGAAAGGCAAATGAACAGCAGCAAAAAAAAAAAAAAAAAACTAGGAAAAAACACTGCGGCAAACCTAAACTCCTTCTTCTGCTGGCAATAATATCTTATTTGTTAAAATCACAAATGCTGTCACGTTAACTTCAAGAAACCAAAATGAAGCCAAGATAGCAAACACCAGTCCAATAAAATCAAACTTCTTTAATCCAAACAGTAAAGAAATCCACCACAAGCGCTTTCGCCCATTAGTAACAGGCTTTTTCAAGTGTAATAATTTCACAACCAAGCAGTGCTTTTATATCATTTAAACCTACCATAGTATTAAATAATAAGTGTAAATTAATTGAATAATTGTTAAATCCGACAATGATTTTAAAGGTCCCACTAATCATATTGAAATATTCATAGCAGAAATTGCATTCCATTACTTCTGAATTAAAAGTGAAACATTCATTTTGAAATGCATTAAAAAAATTAGAAATGATGATGACCACCTAGCATTTAGATGTCTTGTTATTGCACAGTGATGCAACAAATGCTAAAGTGCTTAAAAACATTGAATTAAAACAGTTAAAGTGCATCAATATTTGTAACCCAAGTTAATATATGTATTCAATTGAATGAATACCACTTGTGTGTAGAGTAAACCTTCTGCTAATTAAGGAAGGAATAAAAACCTACACACAAAAACTATTTATAAAATATAATATAAATTATAAATAAATACAATGTTAAATATGCAATGTCAAAATGTACAATTATAAAAATGTGTTGATTATAAAAATCACATTAATTTAAACTAAATAGCCTATAAAATACTACTTAATTCAAAACATCTGGTTACAAGGGTTAAAAATGCATGTTAAAAGTTTTGCTATAACTTGTTTCTTCTAGCTTTAAGGATACTAGTCGCACTAATCCCTTCATTCAAACCTGGACACTTTGTTGCATTTAATTTCAATTGCCACATCAATTCTTTTATGTTGAGAGCAGTCTCCCAATCCACTCCTCTCAAATCCTGAACTACCTTGTCCAGTACAAAGAACTTAATAGACATATTTGCACAGTTCAAAGAATGTTTAAAGAAAGCATTAGTTTCTTTTTTTTGTTTTTACATCATTTATGTGCTCATATATTCTACGTTTCGGCTCCCTTTCTGTTTTGTCCACATAAAATGATGGGCAGTTTTGGCAAAATCCTAAATAAACAACTCCTGATGAATTACAGGAAAAGTGGTACTTAGATGTTAATGTGATATTAGGAGAGGGGATGTACACTTGATCACTGTTGATAATAAATGAACATTGATGGCATCTACCACATGGAAAGGTCCCTTTCCTTTTAACTGTGACATGCTCTTGTACTTTATCTCTACTACACATTTTGCTCAAAGATGCCCTTTAATATTTCTTTTCTTGATAAAAGAAATTTTACTTGGAAGAATGTTCATAAATTCATCCTGCATAGAAACAATAGGCCATAGATTCTTTATAGTATTTTCAATAAAAGCTGCATCCTGGGAATATGTGTATACAAAGTTATGTGTATCATAATCTAAAACGTCTTGCCTCTTAGAAATTATTGTACCTGTTCCTAACAATGGAGGAAAATGTTGGTCCCTTTTCTCAAGAATTTCATTCAATATAGTTTGAAACAAATGTATGTGGATACCCTCTATTTAAAAATGCATTTCTAAGAAACTCAACTTCTTCCAAAAATAATTCATTGGTACTACACATTCTGGAAGCTTGCACTAATTGTCCCTTGATAATGCCCTTTTTAATATATGGAGGGTGTCCACTGTCAAAATGCAAGTACGAATTACAATGTGTGTCTTTCCTGAAAATTTGAGAAACAAAACCTTTATTGTTCAAATTCTTAGTTAACTTTATGTCCAAATAGTGTAAAGTCATGTCATATAAGTAAAATGGAGAAAATCTGTAGTCTTTGACAAGTAATCCATAAAATTAAAAAATTGTTGCCTGGAGCCTGACCACAGAATACAAATATCGTCTAAAAATCTCTTGTAAAAACTAATGTTTTCTCCAGTCTGTAGAATGAATAAATTCGACTTCCCATTTATGTAGAACTATGTTTGCATATGTTGTAGCACAGGGGGCCCCCATAGCCACCCCACTCTTCTGCTTAAAAAACTCTCCATTGAAAAATATGAAGTTGTTACAAAGAACTATTCTCATAAATTCCAGTATTGTATTAATTAAACCATTACTAAGCCCAGATTCCTTACTAATTGCTTCACCAAACCAATCCAAACCCTGTTCATGCGGGATACTGGGAAATAATTCCACAATATCTATTGTGACCATATACAAACTGGAATTTTCCATGTCTTGATTTAAGCTGGTTAAAAATTCCCAAGAGTCCTTACAAATATATTTCAAACTTGCTACATAATTTTTTAAATGAAAATCCACGAATTTACTGAACGGTTCAGTTATACCCCCCGCTCCAGCTACTATGGGACGAAACTTTAAAGGAGCCAGGCCCTTATGCACCTTGGGGATGCCAAATAAAATAGGTGTCTTTGGTTTGGAAACAAATATAGTTGTATGCTTTCTCATCAATGAACCCTTGCATTAATAGGTCATATATATAAAATTTGACCTTCCCAAGTGCAATATTTAATTCATTTAATGAAATGGGTTCATAAATATTTGTGTCTTGCAACATGTTGTATATAAAATTCTCATATTCCAACTGTTGCATCAAAACAATACCCCCTCCTTTATCGGATTTCATTACCCTTATACCATCCTTTTTTAGATTATCTGTTATAACTTGCAATCTATGAGGAAAGTTAGGGGGATGCATAGTTTGCTTTTTTCCAAGATTTTCTCTCAGAACTTTCTCAATAAGTTCCTCAAACATTTTTAGCTTAGGGTGAGTGGGAGGGTTAAAAATGCTGCTTCTAGAAAGTGAATGATCATGTGCCCCTTGATTTTTAAAAATCACTGCTAAATTCAGATTCCTTACAAACAACTTTAACTCAATTAACAGTTTAGGAAGATAGCTTACCCTGTGAGGGACATATTGGAGTCCTTTAGTGAATAATTCAAAAAAGGTCTCTAATCTCCATGTCTGTGTAATTATAAATAGTAAAATTATTCAAACTATTAATACTGCAGATTCCTTCTTCACTCTCCACTACTGAGCATTTAATGTCATTACCTACTGAATGATTTTTACTACTCAACGTCTTTTCCCCCAAGCATTCTGAGGATATTGGTTTGATTTTACCCGTGGTCTGCCCTGGGGAATTTGAAAACCCTGCTGAACGTTGTTAGCACCTTTTTGCGCTAACCTTTCACTTCTCCTGGGCATGTCAGAATAATCATAACCATTATTTAAACCTTGTGCTTCCATAGTTCCTGCTTCATCATAATTTTAATTTTTCTTAACACCCACAGCTGGGTATGCCCTGCCTTCTCTGTATTCATTGAGATCTCTTTCCAGTTTTCTGGCCTTTCTGTCTAGAACCTTAAAGCAATGTTCATCAACTTCTTTGAATGTGTCATTGTATTTTTTCTTGTATCCTGTGAATTTATCCTTAATAAATACTATCGTGCAAAACATTCAGTTCATTTAAAATACAATTTCCCTTGCTGGTGTAGTCATCAATCATTAATTTTAACATTTCTATACCAGTTTTATTAAACAACTCCGTTAATTGGGAGTGTAAAGCTGAACCAGAGTATGCGTTGTTCGTATACCTAAAACAGTGCAATCCTTTAGGAACACTTTCAACTTTTATACATTCTCTTAAATAGTTAATTTCTAATTGTGAATTTTTATACGCATATAATTTGTTCTTAAAAATTTCAAACTTGTTTTCCAGCTGTTCAAATTGAACATTAAAAGTACCTGTATTAAAGCGAGGTTGCTGCTCAGTCCAAGCTTTAAAATTAAAGTTATTGTCCAAATAAGAAAAATCATTTCTACTAGTCGTCCGCAAGTTGCCTACAGGAGAAACCGAAGGATGGTCCACAATAACCAGGTCTCTAGACGATGTGATAGTTTTCAGCTCTTTACGCTGTTCGCCGTTCTGCTCTTTTTCTTTACCATGTTGCTGATTACAGGGAAATCCTGAGCTATTGGAACCGTTGGCATTCATCAAAATGTTGTTTAACTGAGTCAGAAGAGCCAAAACTTGATTCAGTTCCTTCCTCGTAACCGGCGTGTCATCCGGTTCCTCCATGAGCAAAAGGGGTGTGTCAGCAAAGACAGGAGAGGATAGGTCTTCCGCCATCAATCAGACCAGCAAATGAACAGCAGCAAAAAAAAAACTAGGAAAAAACACTGCGGCAAACCTAAACTCCTTCTGCTGGCAATAATATCTTATTTGTTAAAATCACAAATGCTGTCACGTTAACTTCAAGAAACCAAAATGAAGCCAAGATAGCAAACACCAGTCCAATAAAATCAAACTTCTTTAATCCAAACAGCAAAGAAATCCACCACAAGCGCTTTCGCCCGTTAGTAACGGGCTTTTTCAAGTGTAATAATTTCACAACCAAGCAGTGCTTTTATATCATTTAAACCTACCATAATATTAAATAATAAGTGTAAATTAATTGAATAATTGTTAAAAAATCCGACAATGATTTTAAAGGTCCCACTAATCATATTGAAATATTCATAGCAGAAATTGCATTCCATTACTTCTGAATTAAAAGTGAAACATTCATTTTGAAATGCGTTAAATTAGAAAAATTAGAAATGATGATGACCACCTAGCATTTAGATGTCTTGTTATTGCACAGTGATGCAACAAATGCTAAAGTGCTTAAAAACATTGAAAAGGGTGGAAAGGCCTTCAAAGCAATAGAGAAAGCTTTGTCCAGTGCCAAAGCCCTGCCTTTGGACCCTATGTCCCACCAGCAGCCGGCAGCAACCTCTTCTCCCCCACCACCCCCTCAGCATAGGGAACCAGAGACTCAAGCAGCCCCATTGGAGGTGTCCCCTCTTCTGAGACCTCCCCAGATTATCCCACTGGAGAGCTTCCTCAGAAGAGACTTTGTAAGAGGAAGCACATTGACTCACCTGAGTCTGTCATGTCAGACACTGATTTGGATGAGTCAGAAGGGTCTCCTAGATCCCCCTCTGAGGATGTCTGTTTTGCTGACATCCTTTAAACCCTTAGACAAAGGGGTGATTGGCAGACCTCTAACCATACTGAGGATGAATCGGTGTACCTTGAGGCCTTTGGTTCCTGACCTTCCACCTCCTGGGTGACACTGCCTTATGATCAACTCTTGTGGGTCATATCCCAGAAAGCCTGGACCTCCCCGGACACAGTGGAGCCTGTCCCGAGGAGGCCAAACAAATTTGACTGCCCTGGAAGATAAGTCTTTTCTTTCTAAGGGAGTTCCTATGGATGCTATGGTGGTAGCAGCAGCCACAAAAAAGGAGTTGTCCAAAACATCTTCTAATATCCATCCTCCTAATAGAGTCTAGGACGATGGATAGGTATGGAAAGCATACCTTTTCTTCAGCGACATTTACCTTACGATCGCTGAATTACCTGTCCCATTTTACTAGACTTCAAAGGGATCTTCTGAAGGGGTTGGGAGACGCCCTTCAAGGTTCTGTAGCTTCGGGATCCACGGACAAGGTATCTGCGCAGTTCACCCTTGCATCTATAGTCAACTCCTCCATGAGGCTGATTTCCTATGCAGCTGATGGAGCGAGCAAGGCAGCTTCAGCAGGAATTTCTCTTAGGAGACATTCCTGGATGCATCTATGTAACTTCACGGAATCCTTTAAGTCTTCCTTTACCAACGTCCCCTTTGATGGTTCAACTCTTTTTAGGCTGCAGATAAGAGACTTTGACCAGGTGCGAGCAGGAAGGGAAAACCTTATCTGCTGTCAGAGTCTATTTCTCCCTTCCTTCTAGACCCTATTCCAAGGGCTATACAGGAGGGAAAATGTGGTTCCATAAATCCCAAAAAGGTTTCCCTAAGGCACAAGGTCAACCTTTCTCCTAGAGGCAGAGGGGGAGGATATAATGGAAGATGCCGCCCTCATGGCAGAGGTCGTCTGCAACATCAGGGAGATGGAAATACTTTCTCTGATCGTCCCTTCCATTGCCCCTGAGGGGTTGCCCAACTGTCAATCTCTGGAGGCAGTCAGAGGTAGTCTTTCACTGTACCCAAGTGCCTGGCTACAAATTTCCCAAGATCGTTGGGTACAAACCATAATATCCAGAGGTTACCTTATTCCCTTTGTTTCCGAACCCACGGTAAACCGGTCTCACCAGGCGTGCCACCCATTCAGTTAGACCGTGCAGCATTGGAGGTCATCTGGTTGCTTCTAAAGAGAGTCATCCAAGAAGTTCCCACAGAGCAAATAGGATCCGGAACTTATTCATGATTCTTTTTAGTTCCAAAAAAGACAGGGGACTGGAGATTAATTCTAGATCTCAGCAGACTCAACAAGTCTGTAAAGAAATAGAAGTTCTGTATGATCACTCTGCAGTCGATATTTCCCTTTATCGGGAAAGACAATTCGATGTGCTCAATAGATCTTCATGGCGCGTACTACCACATCAAAATGGACAGGCGCTTCAGAAGACACCTACGCTTTCGGCTGGGAGCTAGTCATTTTCAATTTTGAACACTGCCCTTTGATCTCACTACAGCCCCCAGAGTGTTCACCAAATGCATGGCAGTGGTAATGGCTCACCTGAGATGTCAAAGATTCCAGGTGTTTCTGTACCTAGATGACTGGCTTCTCACTGCTACCACCAAGCAACAACTAATCAGAACCAGGGACGAGACTCTTTCCTTATGCGCCAGATTAGGCATTACAAAAAAAACTAAAAAAAATCAGCCTCATCTCCATCACAGCGCATTGTATTATTAGGCTCAGAAATAGACTCAACAACCATGATAGCAAAACTGACACCAGACTCAACAACCATGATAAAATTGACACCAGAAAGGATAAAATTGTTGTACGACCAAGTCAGATCCTTGCTGAAGAAAAAGTACAGGCCAGGATAGTCCTTCAGGTCCTAGGGACAATGGCTTCCACCATTCTCTTAGTTCCCATAGCCCATCTGCACATGAGTACTCCAGTGGCTACTATATGCCCAGTGGTCAGTGCAGGATCTCCCCTTGTCTCACCTAATTCTCATCTCAAACTCCTGCAAGAAGGATGTAACATGGTGGTTACATACGGGTCAACCTCATCTAGGTCACCCACTTGCTTCCCCTCAACAAAATGTAGTCTTGACCACAGACGCCTCCCAGATAGGGTGATGGGGCATTATCTGGGAATGATGGTCCAAGGTATTTAACAGGATCACAAGAACCACTTGCACATAAATGTTCTGGAGATGAGAGCAGTGCTATATGCATTGCAAGCGCATCACAGTTCTCTTCCCACTGGGACAATTGTGATTCAGTCAGACATGTCTGTAGTGTGGTACAAAAACAAGCAAGGGGGAACCAAATCTTACCCATTTTGTTGAGAGGCTTTAAGAGTATGGAAATGGGCGATGGACACTCAAAGCTTTCTGGTAGCAAATCACATCCCGGGGAAGTCCAAGGTGATAGCAGACAAACTCAGTTGAGCAATTCTGATGCCTCACAACTGGTCCCTGAATTCAGAAGTTGCAGAAGAGATTTTTCGCAAATGGGGCCAGCCTTGCTGCGACCTATTCGCCATGTACATGAACACCAAATGCAGCAGCTACTTTGCCCTAATTCCCCGTCCAGGGATGTCACCCAGGGATGCTCTTGTCCACAATTGGCCTCTGGGACTCCTTTATACTTTTCCACCCTTTCCTCTCATAGCAAAAGTGATTCAGAAAGCAAAATTGTTGGAGTACCCTGATCCTCATTGCTCCTTACTGGCCTCGCCAAGTCTGGTTCCCCTAACTGTGGCCCTATCTCTTGGAGGAACCATGGATTCTGGAACCATCTCCAGACCTCCTGATTCATCAGTCAGAGCAGTTTCATCCTATCCAAACCCTGAAATTGACAGCATGGTTGCTCCAGTTCTATGAATATCCAGGTGTTTCCCTTTCCCCCACAGTCAAACACATTCTGATTTCTTCACACAAACCTTCCACCAAGAAATTATATTCCAGTAAATGGAAAAGGTTCTCCATTTGGTCAGCAAACCAAGGCATAGATCCCTACTCAGCTCCTATAGAGTCTATCCTGTCCTTCCTGGCATCCATTTTTTCATGAAGGAGCTGCAGCTGCTACTATTAGAGTTCAGTTAGCTGTCATCTCTAATTATCATTTTGGCTACATGGGAAATCCAATTATGTCCCACTATTTATGCAAAACCTTTTTGAAAGGAGGAGTCCTTCTCAGACCTGCAATCAGACAACCACCGGAGCCCTGGGACCTAAACCTAGTTCTTACATCTTTAATGTCTCCACCTTTTGAACCCTCCTCTTCATCAGATCTGAAATTCTTGTCTTGGAAGACATTGTTCTTAGTGGCTATAACAGAATTGCAAGCCCTCACCATTCAACCTCCTTGCATTGTTTTCCACAAGGATAGAGTCTCGCTTAGAACTAATCCTTCCTTTCTTATTAAGGTATGTTCAGAGCGTAATCTCAACGCAACTATCGAGCTACCAGTTTTCTTCACAAAGCATACTAATAAATCAGAATAGAGAGTACATCAATTGGATGTCCACAGAATTCTCAGGTTTTACCTGCACAGGACTACAGAATTTAGAAAATCAGGCCAATTGTTTGTTTCCTTTTCAGACAAAAAGACTTAGAAAACTGCGACTTGAGAAACAACCAAAAGAAAGAACCCAGAGGACCAGACGTCTGAAACCTGTTACCACTCACAAGACCAGCTTACGTTAGAGTGGTAAAACAGTATCCCTTCAGCCAATAATGTAGAAAAACAAGGTTCAGTCAAGCAAAAAGTTCTATATCCGAATGTGAAAGACCCAGTCCGTTGAAAAAAGACAAAGTTGCTTTTAATCCACAAAAATCATAAAAAACTAGCACTTTTGCCTGGCGCATCCCAGGCTTTTTCAAGTTGTATTGTGCTGTGTGGCCATCCACTTAATATATATCACAAGATAGGCCAACTAATTAACCATTTAAAATACAATTAGACAATTAATTAATGAAATAATTCACTTGTTGACAATTAAAAATAGAAAATAGCTTAAAAATAGCCAATATAAAATAGACAATACACTAGTATTTGTCAATTGCCTTTCAAAAATGCTAACCTAGTATACTTAAAATATACATTTAGACTTAATTGCATACATAAATATGTAAAAAAAATTATACAAACATTGAATGAGCTAATCCAAATCCAAGTGTGTGACCCTCCAGTGGCAATGAAACGAAAAGCAGAGATTCAAAGGAACTTCAAATAAGATGCATTCATAAAAAATAATAAAGTTTATTCCAATGGTAGTGAGCCTAAGCCAAGGCTTCTTCAGACTCTTCAAACAATGAATAAAACTGTTTGAATCATTTATAAACCATCCTTAAGCTTCCTATTGGACATTACAAATTGATATGTCACATGTTATCTTGTCTTAAAGGAACAGATACTCAAAAAAGTTAACATAGTTAAATGCAACAATATTTAGAAGGAATACTTCCATCCAAATATACAATTAATGATCAGAATGTCCATGCAAATAAGTAAAAATATGCATATACCCTGATACATTCTAAAAATAAAAGGAGCATTGTGCTTGGTCCTATATCATTCTACAATCATTAAAAACTGTTGCTACATTCATTAAAACCCTGAACATTCTCTCTCCTCATGGTGTTAAAACATTAAAATCCTTAGATAAACAGCAAGTTTTATCGTTTCAATATCTAGCATCTCTACTAAGATAGTGGTGTGTCGAATGCAACTTTGCATATATCAGGTTAAAAATTAATATAGCGAGAACTCTGTATTAAAATGTAAGCGTACCTTTACCAAAACAACATAGCGAATATAATGTATTTCGCGATGTGCCTCATCAAGGAGTCAGACCTCATCATATCGGTGAAAGGCTGTTGTCCAAGATTAAAAATTCCACAAATAGGAACCTCTTAGATTCCACGTAAAACAAACTGTTTACAAGTTGTAAAGTGCCGTGTGCTGTAGGAACTCTGAATGCAATTGAGTACAACCTAACTTCATGCTATGGTAACTCAGCTAAGCATCTAAGTACTGAACAACAGAAACAATGTTTAAATTTCTAAGAAAAAAGGTGAGCCTGTGCCTAAAATAGACAGTATTTGTAAGCACGATTATGCCTAGAAGCATATATTGATCACAAAGTGTCACGATTTAAAACAATGAAAGCTGTCCATATTAATGAGTACACTTATTAAAGTGTTCGCTGAACATGGCAGAGATGGCATTAACTAATACAAAATAAAAAGATAAAAACAGATAAATAGTGGAATGCTAAAAATTGACACAATAAAGCTTGAAATTAGCACAACACATATAATAATACCTAAGTATAAAGCTCCATAGATGATAGGGTCCCTAACTAGTAAAAAAGCAACTACTTCCATGTACATAGTTGGTGCTAAATATAACAACATTCCAAGTTAAAAAGGTCAAATGAAAAAATGAGAGACAATACTAAGCCTGTACCTAATGATAAAACAAAACTATCTATTGATGTATGGGGTACCTAGTTCAGTCGCAAAATAAATTCCAGCTACAGTCAAGCTTTATTGTGTCAATTTTTATGTGTTACGCCTAGCATTCCACTATTTATCTGTTTTTATCTTTTTATTTTGTATTAGTTAATGCCATCTCTGCCATGTTCAGCGAACACTTTAATAAGTGTACTCATTAATATGTACACGTTTCATTGTTTTAAATAGTGACACTTTGTGATCAATATATGCTTCTAGGGCATAATCGTGCTTACAAATACTGTCTATTTTAGGCACAGGACAGCACGAATATAGGCTCACCTTTTTTCTTAGAAATTTAAACATTGTTTCTGTTGTTCAGTACTTAGATGCTTAGAACGTGCTCCACCGCTGAGTTACCATAGCATGAAGTTAGGTTGTACTCAATTGCATTCAGAGTTCCTACAGCACACGCACTTTACAACTTGTAAACAGTTTGTTTTACGTGGAATCTAAGAGGTTCCTATTTGTGGAATTTTTAATCTTGGACAACAGCCTTTCACCGATATGATGAGGTCTGACTCTTGATGAGGCACATCGCGAAATACATTATATTCGCTATGTTGTTTTGTGGTAAAGGTACTGCTTACATTTTAATACAGAGTTCTCGCTATATTAATTTTTAACCTGATATATGCAAAGTTGCATTCGACACACCACTATCTTAGTAGAGATGCTAGATATTGAAAAACTTGCTGTTTATCTAAGGATTTTAATGTTTTAACACCATGAGGAGAGAGAATGTTCAGGGTTTTAATGAATGTAGCAACAGTTTTTAATGATTGTAGAATGATATAGGACCAAGCACAATGCTCCTTTATTTTTAGAATGTATCAGGGTATATGCATATTTTTACTTATTTGCATGGACATTCTGATCATTAATTGTATATTTGGATGGAAGTATTCCTTCTAAATATTGTTGCATTTAACTATGTTAACTTTTTGAGTATCTGTTCCTTTAAGACAAGATAACATGTGACATATCAATTTGTAATGTCCAATAGGAAGCTTAAGGATGGTTTATAAATGATTCAAACAGTTTTATTCATTGTTTTAAGAGTCTGAAGAAGCCTTTGGCGAAAGCGCTCACTCATTGGAATAAACTTTATTATTTTTTATGAATGCATCTTATTTGAAGTTCCTTTGAATCTCTGCTCATTGCCACTGGAGGGTCACACACTTGGATTTGGATTGCTCTCTTTTATGTTTACGTGAGTCTCCTGCCTCAACTGATAGCAGCACTGCATTTGGCTTTTTGAATTGAATGAGCTAATACTAAACATTCATGGTCATACATAAAACAAAACACTAATAAAAATTGTATTAATGACTTACTAAAACTAAGAAAAGATAGATTGTCCCATTGTAACTATTCCAAAGGCATAAATGGAATAGAACACCAACACCCCAACAATTGCCTACTAATTAGCCAAGTCTTATACATTTGTAAAAATAAAGTGCTCCTGTGCTGTAAATAGCATGTTACTTCAAGTTTAAGCCAGATTGTGACAACAGTGCATGGTGCAACGGGGGCCTAATATATTATAATTTATTTCTTCTAGCTTTGAGCACGCTCTTGAGACTAACACTATCATTCATCCCAGGGAATCTTGTGGCATCTAATGCTAGTTGCCACATTAATTCTCGACTTTCCAAAAGGTTCTCCCAGTCTCCCCCTCTAGGGTCCTGGGTGACCCGTTCGAGTATGAAGAACTTTATGGACATGTGAATACACTTCAGAGAGTGTTTGAAAAATGCGTTACTCTCTTTTTTCTTTTCAATGTCATATATGTGTTCATATATCCTTTTCTTGAAAGTCCTAGTCGTCTTTCCTACATAAAATCCAGAACACACTAAACATATACCCAAATATACCACTCCAAAGGAGTTGCAATTATAGTGTTCTTGTGCTCTTAACATACGTTTTCTAGATGGAATGAAAATGTGGTAATCATTCAGCATGTATGGACATTGGTTGCATGCTCCACATTTGTAAGAGCCCTTCTTTCTAAATGTGTTGTTGTTATTAATGTTGTGCTGGTTACGTCCACCTTGCTCAAACGTCCTTCAAGTTTGTGTCACGCTTTCTAATGAAATGTATTTTATCTGGTAAAAAAGTTTTTATGTCATCTTGTGATGACAAAATAGGCCAAAAAGTATTCATTGTGTTTTCAATAAAGTCTGAATCCCCTGAATACATATATACAAAACCTTTAAGGGTTTCAGTGTGCTCCTGTTTGTTGTGACTAGGTAAAGGGAGACCATGTCCCAAGAGTGGTGGGTAATGTGAGACTCTTTTAGCCTTAATTTCCATCACCAAAGTATTAACCAACCAATTAGGATAACCTCTCTCTTCAAATAGAGCTGATAAAAAAGATGTCTCTCTCAAAAATAGAGTACTATACATTCTGGAGGCTCGTATTAATTGTCCTCTAACTATTCCTCTTACTATCAATGTAAAAATGTATTCGAGAACATGTCCTTTCTAAAAATATGAGATACAAATGTGTTATTAATCCTGTCCTTTAAGTGCCACATCCAAATAATGGAGAAGAGTGTTCACTAAGTTTGTAAGTAAAGGATAAAAAATCTGTAGATGAACTGATATGATCAAAAAATTCCAAAATTTATTAAAATAAATGGATTTTTGTGGATTATTAAAAGCAACTTTGTCTTTTTTCAATGGACTGGTTCTTTCACATTCGGATATAGAACTTTTTGCTTGACTGAACCTTGTTTTTCTACATTATTGGCTAAAAATAAAGACTTGCCTGTTTCTAAGGTCACTTTGTCTAAATGGCTTTCAGACTGCATTTCATTTGCTTACAAAGCTGCTGGCAAACAATTACCAGCCAAAGTAAAAGGCCATTCAACCAGAGCAGTATCAACTTCATATGCCTTTCGATCAAAACTCCCAATTGATACCATTTGTGCAGCAGCTACTTGGGCAAGACCTCATACCTTTGTCCCCCATTACAAATTGGATTTGGCCTCCTGGGACAGGTCATCCTTTGGGTCTACTGTGCTGAAGAGTCTCTTCACTTGAGCCACCCGGGATAAAGGTGCTAGGGACGCTGTCCCATCCAGCAATAATTATGGCGAGATAGGACTACATAACATAAAGAAGTTATGTACTTACCATAACATTCCATGTTTGTAGTCCATCTCGCCAACATTCTTGCGTCCCTCCCTCCTTCCACCTTCCTGTTTCCTTGAGGACCTGGTGGACTATCCATTATGATGTCTGACCTGGTTGTAGTTGTCCGTCCACCTAGCATGGATAGTAATATAGAGTGTTCTGTTTGTATGTGCATACTTATTGATAGTTTACTGACTTATGTACCTATTTACTTTCTTGCAAACAAAATCTGGGGAATTGCCATGAGGCACCATGGGATAGGGATTAGCCTCAAGCCAGTAAAACCTCTCGAGCTTTAGTATCAGCCGAGTCAGAGCCGGGAATCGGCTCCAAACCCATCCAGCAAGAATGTAGGCGAGATGGACTACAAACATGGAACATTAAGGTAAGTACATAACTTCTTTTTTTGCCCTTTGCAATGCATTTTTATCTTGAAGATATCACTGCCTTCAGCTTTATTGAGAGAAAGTGATGGAGATTATGTGCAGTGGCTTCATGTACTGCATTGTGTGGTTTGAAAGTAAAGATGATGTTGGTGACAGTATAGAAATCTCTCATTGTTCCTAACATTTATTTTTTTTAAATACATGATCTCAAAAGTAATTGCAAGTAAAGTTGTTCCTCTTTCATTTAAGAAATATTGCAGTTGCAACCTTAAGTAAACCTCTCCTTGTAGGGTAATTTGTCTGAGAACTGGAATTCATTGACTGAATTTTTTTTGCTTTATTCCTTACTGCAGGCATAGTATCCAGGAAGCTTGCAAGGTTCTGTATGACCCAGGAGAAGAGGGTGAAAGTGTACAACAGTTTGATTTTTTTTAGGTTGAGAGTGGCAGCCTTTACAGATAGGTGAGATATACTGAGGTAGAAGAGTTGCTGGCTTGCAACATAGTTGAGACAGAAGTTTCAAAGTTGCTGCAGTCCAAGTAAAAATCTGCAGTATATCTTCTGTTAATTCTTCACAGTGGCATAAGGACCAACAGTGTCTGTTGCTTATGTTATTGAAGTAAAAAAACAAGAGAAAACTGAGTTTGGTGAGTTTATTCATTGAGGCTTCTTGCGGCATCAGAGATGACCAGACAAGTAGAGGTGTAAGTAAGCAATAATGCCCGACAGGGTGTGTGTGCACTAATGTGTAATTAATGCCCGTCCAGGGGACACCCCCGGAAGGGCATTAATTACACATTAAGACACACCCTGGAGGTCATTATTGCACTTAGAGAATGAGTTCTCAAACTGTCCTCAGGATTCAATAAACTCCTTGCAGGAATAGTGTTATTCCTACAAGGAGTGAATGGTGTGCATGTCTGCATAGCCTTAACAGCAGTGCACCTTACATATTAATGAAAGCACGCCATTTATAACGGCTCTGTGGATGCAAACACTGAAGGAGTGCAGGGGGTGTGTTTCAGTAGTGCTTGCATATCCAGCACTCCCCCTGCACTCAAAGTGCCGTACGGCACTTTCTAAATGCTTTGTGTCTGCAGACACTGAAAACAAGAATTGAAATAGTGATCAATGCAGGGGGTGTGTGACAGATACCATCACGCACACCCTGAATTATCAAAGTGCTGTATGGCACTTTCTGAATGCTTTGTGTCTGTGGACACTGAAAGCAGGAATTGAAATGGTAAGCAATGCAGGGTGTGTGACAGATAACATCACACACCCCCTGCATTGTCAAAGTGCCATACGGCACTTTCTAAATGCTTTCAGTGTCCGCGGACACTAAAAGCAGGAATCTAAATAGGAAGCAATGCAGGATGTGTGTGACAGGTACTGTCACACACCCCCTGCATTGCAAAAGTGCCGTACGGCACTTTTACCATACATCTCAAGCTCTTGGAGCAACAAATCTGGACAAAGCCTAAAATGATGAACATACCTCTCAAGCTCTTAGAGCAAAAAAATCTGGACAAAGCATAAAATGAATGGGGGCATACCTCTCAAGCTCTTAGAGCAAAAAAATCTGGATAAAGCCTAAAATGATGAGGGACATACCTGTCAACCTCTTGGAGCAAAAAATCTGGGCAAAGTGTAAAATGATGGGGGGACAAATAGGGACAGATTTTAAATATTACCCTTTCAAACTTAGAAAGTTGATAGAGGAACAGGGTTTGTATTAACATACAACATGTTCAGAAGGATTAGAAGTCTGAAACTCAAATATATGCCATTATGTAGTGACTTCAATCCTGATATTGCCCATACAGATTTAGGGAGTTGATAGAATGACAGGTAATACATTACCAAATATGAATTACAATTAGTATTAATACATGTAAATAAAGTGCTTGTATTCATTTTTTCCCATTCTAAGTTAAGTTTAAGGGTAGCTGTGTGGGTTTGCACGTTGTGGTCCTCTGCTCAGCATTGCTTAAACATCTCATAGCAGCTAAATACAAATGTATAGCTAAAATCCTCAATGGTAAGATGGTGTAGTGGTTGGAGTCCTGGCATTGCATGGAGCAGTTCACGGTTCGAGTACCAAAACAGGCCCTTTATTTTTACATAGGAAAGCATTGTTAATTTTTTTTTTTTTATTTTAAATTATGTTGTAATTGATATTTGTTAACCAGGGAAGTGTAGCTGGTTCAAAATGGAAGTGTCAGTGCATATAACATGTGAAATTACCCATGTATACACAAGTGTCCCATACAGTATAGTCATACCCCAAGACAATGTAATGAAAGCACATAGGGGGAGTCATGTAAAGTAAATCATATACATTGAATAATATGTCAGTAATGATTAATTAATTTACAGTTCTGATATTCTCTTAAATGAAAACTGTGCAATGCTTAGCAGTGCTCACCTGGTTTGAACATTGCTTAGACATTAATTCTAAGCAGCAGTCAGCCCAGTTAAGTGGATTTGTGCACTGCTAACCACTGCTCAGCATTTTCCCCTTTAAGCACTGCTTGATTTGCGCACCTAAGCTGTACTCAACATTTTCAAAATGGTCCATTGATGGCAAATGGTGGGCATATGGCCTTATTTAAACCGAACAGGTGGGAATACAGCCAGAACCTGTTGTAGTTTGTTCTGTGCATGAACCATGTCTGGCGTTGGAGAGGGAGTGCTCTGGTGGGCACAGGGCTTGGACATTCTGGAGTCCAAGGTAATGGCTAGACTCCTCATTGAAGACTGTGATGACAGACTGCTGCAGGGCCAGTACCAGGGCTCACAGTACAAAACAGGTATGGCATCATTATGCTGACCTAAAGCTTTTGAAGGGGGGCTTTTGGTCCAGTGGATCCATGATGGTCAGGCACAGAATGTTTCAGTAGTTTGTAAATATCCCATCCATAGCTGTACCAAATTCTAGGCTAAGTATGTGATAGCCAGGTATGTATAATGTTTGTCCCCCTTCCCCCCCACAGCTGCAGCGGAGAGGGCTAGCAATGTGGAGGTTCATGCTGACAGGCTGGTGAGTACAGATCTATCTTGTAGTATATAGTGCAATAAATAAGGAGTATATTGTTTAATCGCCAGTAGGTATAGTGTGTTGTGTGTCTAGTGAATAAATAGTTTGCCAGACTAATATTGATCTACAGGATATGCAGTAGTAAAGCACTGTGTCATATTACTAAAATAGACTTACACCACAAACTGTTGTGTTTACTCTGGTATATTGTTGTAGAAATAGAATGTGTACAGGTTCTTCACAGCAAATATGGCATGTGAAGTTGTTAAATCTAGTCGGTTCAGAGCCGATCCCTCAGCTTCGATACGGCAAATTGCAAAGCTCAAGATCTTCAAATAGCTTAAGGCCAAGTCTCTATCCCATGATGCATCTGTGAATTACCTCAGATCTAGCTTGCCACTGCAACAGATCGGAGGTTCTGATATAGCTCGGGCCAGATAAGCAAATTTTTTCATTAAAATGTCTAAAATAAAGTTTTTTGATAGTTAGTATAATTTGTTAGCATTGTTTATTACACTCTAATAGCATTCAGTGTGTGTTTTCCCTTCCCATTTACTGTTTTTTTATGTAATTCTAGTTGGCCTCTTTAAGGCCTAGTTAGTAGTAGTTCTTCCTAGGTGTGGTCTGTCTAGCCTTCAGTTTTTTATATAAGGCTTAGTACATAAACCTTAGATGTTCTGTTGTCCTATCTCACCTTCATTCTTACATATGGGTTTGGAGTTGAGGCTTGGCCTTTTTGCAAGCTCAAAGTCTTCTAGTTGACTCGTGGTTAGGTAGGTATCCCATGGTGCACCAGTACAATCCCCAGATCTCGTTTGCTGCATCAATGAGTTCAGATGTGCTTCTTCTTGACCGTGGCTAAGTTTAACACATTTTGCTTTTTTTTTTTTTGCTATTTCAGCTTAACTTTAGAATTATATAGCCTTTGCTAGTGTTGATGTTCTTCATACCACATTGCTGCAGTCCTAACACTTGGGTAGTCCGCTGTCCCAGTCGGCCCGAATACCAAAGTATATGGCTGACGTCGGTCAAGGCGCATTAGTCTGACGTCAGGACGTCAGGGTACAAATGCGCATGACCGACGTCATATCCTCAGTCTTTTTTGCCGCATGGTCCGATGCAGAAGCAGTTTTGCAAGTGCAGGTTGGCGTTCTGAGATTTTCCGAAGTCGGAGTTTCAGACCGAATCCAAATTGGCTAAGTACCCCGTTGGGGATTATTTTGGTTTTTTCTTGCCTCAGTATTTTACCGGATGTCAGAAAAAGTGAATAACTGTATTTCTTGTGGGAAACAGATACCTCATAGGGATTACCATACCTTGTGTATACCTTGCCTAGGGCCTGAGCACGACGTTGTTGGCTGTCGCTCTTGTGCTAGATTTAACAAACGCACTATAAAGAGAAGATTAGATTGTGCCAGGTTAGTTTTTGGGAAGCGGTGTAATTATAAAATGCCGTTGGATGCTCCGACGCCCGCTTCGTCAAAAAAGCGCAAGGACAAAACAGCAAAGCCTAGGCTGGAAGAACCGTCCGTCGGTTCTTTAGAGGGCTCGGTGGAGCCAGGGGTTCAGCCAGAAATTTCTTTGGAATCCCAGGGAGAGTCTTTATTACTGCAAGATGTGACCTCTCAGGAGGTAGGCCAGGCGGAAGGGGCTTCTCAGGTAGCTGTTCTTCCCTCCCTTCCTAAGGTGGTTAGGCCCTCCCCTGCTGTTTCCAAGGCTTCTCCCAGGGGCAGGCCAGGTTTTGTTTCAGGAGTTACCCCTAGTTCTTCAGGGTCTGTACCTAAGAAGCATATGCTTAAGATGGCAGAAGATTTGATTACAATGATTAGAGGTTCTATGGCCCCTCCTGATAAGAGGACTAGGGTGGAACCTGAGCTTGGGAGTTTTGAGCAGTGTTCGGATGCTTCTGAGTCTTCGGCTGAAGACTTGCAGGAGTATTCCCCTTACTCTGATTCTGATGTAGATGATTCTACTCCTCCTGCTTCTCCTCCTGAGGATTTTTCATTTTCAGAGACTCTTCATTCCATGAGGGAGCATTTTAAATGGGAAGGTCAGGATTTCTCTGATTCCAGGAAAAGGCTTAGGGAATTTTTGTTTCTACCCCAGCATAGGCCTTTAGCTATACCTCCTGTTCTAGATGTGGTAGAGGATGTTTTTGCAGAGGCTTCTCTGAACCCTGACTCTTTGCCTCCTGCTCCAGTTAAACCGGATAGATGTTATAGGGTGCCTGAAGCTCATAAGTATCTTTTTAAGAGTCCTAGGGCAGACCCAGAAACTGTTTCACAGGGGCCTAAAGGTGTTAAGGCTTCTGTTGTTAAAAATCCTGTTCCTCCAGATAAAGAGGCTAGGGCTTTGGATAGATGGGGAAAGAAAGTGTATACTTCTTCCACTTTGGCCATGAGAGCTTTGAATTGCCAGTTTCACATGTTGAAATACCAAAATTATCTCCTTTCACAATTAAAGTCTAAGGTAGATGCTTTGGCGGAAGGTATTGAGTGTAAAGAGTTGCAGGATTTAGTTCATGTTTCTGAACAGGTGGGTAAGCATTCTTTGCAATGTGGTTTTGATGCTGTGCAGGCCTCTTCGAGGGTGGCTGCCACTGGTTCGGTTCTTCGCAGGCACGCCTGGTTGAGGGATCAGAATTTAGCTGAGCATGTGAAAACAAGGATTTTAGATGCTCCTTTACAGTCTGATGTGTTGTTTGGTTCGCCTGTGGAAGCAGTTCTAAAGAAAATGGAAGACAAGGCTAAGTCTATGCAGACTGTTAAAGATTTTTTGCAGGTTCAGCCTCCGAAGTTTAGTAGAAATTGGCCTACCAAGGGGTGGACAATATCCTGCTTATGATTCCCAGTCTAGGGGTAGGTCTAGACGTGGTAGAGGCAGAGCTCAAGGTTCTTTTAGGCCTAGAACAGGGAGTTCACCTGCTCAGTCTTCTGGTGAGGGCAGGGGTCAGTCCTTTCGTAAACAGACACAATGACCTGCCTTTTCAGCTGCCAGAATCTTCTCGGCTGGCAGCACCTTTGGGAGGAAGGTTGGCACTTTTCAAAGAAAACTGGAGTTTAATTACCCAAGACAGATGGGTATTGGATATCATTCACCACGGTTACAGGTTTTATTTCCATACCTTGCCTCCTTTCAAAGGCATGCCAGACATTCCTCCTCAACAAAGGAAAGAGGCTCACAAGCAAATTTCTCTGTTGCTCCAAATAGGGGCCATTCAGCCGGTTCCTGTGCCAGAAAGGGGCCTAGGATTTTATTCTCGCCTGTTCCTAGTACCAAAAAGGGGAACACGTGGAGACCAATTTTGGATCTGTCTATCCTCAACACTTATCTGGACATTCCCAAGTTCAAAATGTTGACGTTACAACAGCTTTTACCTCTGCTGGGCAAAGATCACTGGATGGTAACTTTGGATCTCAAGGAAGCTTACCTTCATGTTCCTATCAGACTAATTTGCAGGAAGTATCTGCGTTTTCGAGCTGGGAATTCTCATTATCAGTTCTCTGCATTGCCCTTTGGCTTATCTACTGCCCAGAGTATTCACAAAGGTTCTGGCTCCAGTGATAGTTTTCTTCAGGCTAAAAGGAATACAAATCTATCCTTATCTGGACGATTGCCTGATTCTGGCTCAAGGAAGGGACGTGCTTCTTCAGCATTTGGAATATGTGATAGCAGTGCTAAGATGCCTAGGGTATTCTGTGAACGAAATAAAGTCCAGTCTAGTACCCTCTCAAGACATGTGCTTTCTGGGTGTGAGACTGAATACAGCAACCCAGATGGCCTTTTTAACCCCGGACAAACAAAAGAATCTTTCTCTTTACTTCCATCAACTATCTCATCAGTCCGGGCTGACTGCAAGGACAGTCCTTCAAGCCTTAGGGTTCATGGCATCTTGTATTCTGGTACTTCCCAATGCCAAACTGCATATGAGGAAGCTACAATGGTATCTCAAAATGTATGGACACAGCACTGCCAGGATTTGGACACTGTCATTCAAATAATACCTTGCATTCAAAAGGAATTTTTGTGGTGGGCTCAGGAATGTCACCTAAACAAGGGACTCTGTGACCCGGCCAGAGGCGAGTCAGATTCTAATGACAGATGCCTCAGACACAGCTTGGGGAGCTCATCTGAATGGAAAGTGGATACAAGACAAGTGGCCTGCCAGACTGCAGCATCTACATATCAACATGAAGGAGATGTTAGCAGTCCAGTTTGCATTACTGGCTTTCAAGGATTTACTTCTTCCAGGGCAGGTGTTGATTCTAACAGACAACACAACTGTCATGTGGTACATCAACAAACAAGGGGGAACACATTCTTATCCTCTATGCAGGCAAGCAATGATTTTGTGGGAGACTGCGTTAAGCTTGCAGCTGAATCTTCAAGCAAGGTTTCTGCCAGGAGCACAGAACTCCTTAGCAGATGTGTTAAGCAGGCAAATCATGGATCCCCACAAGTGGAAACTGGATCTTCATGTATTTCAGACATTGACAGTGTCATGGGGAACTCCAGACATAGATCTGTTCGCTTCTCCACTAAACCACCAGCTGCCAAAGTTTTGCACGAAAAGGTTTCATCACACAGCCTGGAAAGTGGATGCTCTTTCTTTCAGTTGGAAAAATCTTCATGTGTATGCCTTTCCACCTCTGCCTCTCCTTCCAAAGGTACTTCTAAAGGTCAGACAAGACAAGCCAAGGATGATTTTAATAGCTCCGGATTGGCCTCGCAGCACTGGTACCCATTGCTGAGGAGTCTGGTAAGGAAGCCTCCATGGCCCTTACCTTTGATTCCACACCTATTGTCTCAGAAGGACGGGCATCTGCTCAATGTCAAGCTTCACTCTCTTCATCTAACAGCTTGGCATATTCTGTTTTGAACCATAGCAAGTCTCAGCTTCCTCAACAAGTTTTGAATGTGATTATGGAAGCCAGAAGACCTAGTACAAGGAAAGTGTACGCAGGAAAATGGAAGAGATTTTTATTTTGGTGTGCAGCAAAGGATTTGGATGTTTCTGAGCCGAATTTGAGTGTGGCTCTTCAATATCTTACTGAGTTATTGGACAAAGGTTTGTCTTTCTCTTCCATTAAGATTCATGCTGCAGCAATTTCAGCTCACTATGATTGTGACCCACCATTGTTTTCTCATCCTTTGTTCAAGCAATTTCTTAGAGGTGCAAAGAATATAAGACCCCACGTAGAGCTCCTACTCCTGCTTGGGACCTCAATTTTGTGTTGGAGAAACTCACTCTACAACCTTTTGAGCCTGCAGCTACTGCTGAATTGAAATATTTGTCATGGAAGACTGCTTTTTTGTTAGCCATTACATCTGCAAGAAGGGTGTCTGAATTGCAGGCCCTTATGGCGGTTGAGCCTTTCCTGATTTTCATAAGGATAGGGTATCTTTACGCATCTAATCCTTCCTTTATGCCTAAAGTGGTTTCTAGTGTGGCTTTAAACCAAACTATTCATTTGCCTACCTTTTATGCAGATCCCCAAAATAAGGGGGGAAAAGATTTTGCACACTTTAGATGTACACAGGCAGTTGCGTTATTATTTAAGCAGGACTAAGGATTTTAGGCAGTCTCAGCAGTTGTTTGTTTCTTTTGCTTTGAGTTCTCAGGGCAAGCCTGTGTCAAAACGAACTATTTCTAAGTGGATTGGGTTTTGCATTGCATTTTGTTATTCCCATCATGGCAAGGAGATTCCAGCTGGGATTAGGCCTCATTCCACTAGGGCTACTGCCACTTCTACAGCATTTCTAAGGGGGGTGGCAACTAAGGATATTTTGGAGGCAGCTACTTGGAGTTCAGTGCATACTTTCTCTAAGCATTACCACCTTCCTCTCTACTCTAAATCTAGGGCTGGTTTTGCCACGGCTGTTTTGCAGGGCATGTTGTCAGCTCCTGCTTCCTTATGATTTGCCAGCCTCCCTTACCTCTGCTTTGGGATTCTACCCAAGTGTTAGGACTGCAGCAATGTGGTATGAAGAACATAGTACAGTTTTGTACCTACCATAAATGTAGATGTTCGAAGATCCACATTGCTGCAGTCCAATTTACCCTCCCTCCTGCCCCTCTGTGTTTAGGGGTGGTTGTGTGGGTGAGGTTATACTCTTGTAAATTTGTATATATTGTATATATATTTGGTGCAGGAGTGTGTGGTGTTTTTTGGTTTTAGCCTTATCTTTTTAGGGTCTTCTGACATCTGGGGCAAGAAAAGACTGAGGATATGACGTCGGTCATGCGCATTTGTACCCTGACGTCCTGACGTCAGACTAATGCGCCTTGACCGACGTCAGCCATATACTTTGGTATTCGGGCCGACTGGGACAGCGGACTACCCAAGTGTTAGGACTGCAGCAATGTGGATCTTCGAACATCTACATTTATGGTAGGTACAAAACTGTACTTTTCCTATCATTAGAGTAGCCTAGTCAATTACAGTACTTTTTTCTTCTAGTTAGCTAGTTATTGTTGAGAAATGTTTGGCCGTTGGCCTTGTTGTTCTCCTTGGTATCCTGTGTGCCAGTTTAGTTGCATTTTCCGGGCGTTTTTGCCCTTGGTTGTGATTTACTGAGCCAGTTTAGTTCAGACTTTGGTAGTTTGATACTTAGTGCTTAAGGTGCATTTTGCACTCAATTTAACTTTCTGTGTGCAGTATTCTTTAGAGTGCGTTATTAGCTTAGCTATTTAGTGTTTCTTGGTGTGCAGTGTTGTTAGCTTAGCTAGTTATTTTTGGAGTAATCCGCATAGTTATTTGACGGATTTTACCTTAGCTGACAAGGGGTCCTGATTTGTCAACCCTTCTCGCTTCTAAGGCATAGTTTTTTTGTATAGAGGCCTCTACCTTGTGTGAGTGTGCCAGTAAATTTGCTATTCTGACCTTTCTCTCCTCCTTTCTAGGTCCGTTTGCGTTAGAAGACCTAGGTTTCTCCCTTTCTTTTTCTATCCAGGGCTAGGTCCGTTTGAGTTAGTGGACCTAGTTCCTCATGGTTGTGTGATTTCTAGTGTGGTAAGGGCTAGGCCTGTTTAAGTTAGAGGACCTAGTCCTCTCTGGTTGTTTGGCGTGTTTCTTTTTGCTGCATCTTCAGTGCTATGTCTAAGGAGGCAAAAGATCATAAACCCTCGGGGTTTAAGAAGTGTGTGAAATGCTCGTAGAAGATGTCCATTACCGATGGCCTCAGCAACTGTGTGTATTGTCTCAGAGCCATCCATTTATGAGAAACGTGTTTGATGTCCTTCAAGGATGCATCTGCAGTCATAACAAATGGGTTGTCCTGTCGTCAGGCAGCCCTTCGGTCGGCCGGATTCCAAAGTCTGGGTCCGGCTTCGGCTGATGTCACACTTCACCCGACGTCATCTCTGCTGGTCTTCGGGTATAAAGGCATCAGCTGACGCCATTTTCCTCAGTCTTTCTTGCCGCGTGGCACCCGAAGCAGAAGCTGTTCGCAAGTGCCAGTCGGTCAGATCCAGAGATTCCTACTACCGAATACTACTTCGAAGACTTCTAAAAAGCTAAGTACCCCGTTGGGGACTCTTTCTTGCCTCAGCCGATGTCAGAAAAAGTAAATAACTGTTTAACTTGTGGGAAACAAATACCTCATAAAGATTTCCACTCTTACTGCCTACCTTGTTTAGGCCCAGACCACGACGTAGCTGCCTGTTTAGCCTGTGCTTCCTTCAACCGACGTACGCTTAGGCGTCGGTCGGAGTTTGCTGAACAGTTTTTCGGCTCAGATTTTGCGTACATTATGCCGTCGGATCCTCCGACTACCCAAATAGTTAAAAAACGCAAAGAAAAAGACCGACACTAGCGGTCTGCGGTTTCGGCCGAAACTACGGTTAAGCAAGCCGCGAGTGTCTCGGTTTCGGCCGAAACCGAGAAAAACGGTCAATCCTCAGCCGAATCCATGACTACTACTGAGGCTCCTGCTACCTTAGTTGAATCGGCCTCTGAAGTTTTGCCTACTACTGTGGTTTCTAGTGACTTATCTGACACCATCCCTTTGGATGTCTCTACCCCAGCACGTGGTGCTGCTAGGCCTCCTGCAGCCATGTCTATAAAGGCCTTTGCCAGGGCCAAAGCAGCCAAAACTATTAAATCAGTGCCTGTTAAGACCCCCTCACATAGGCACACTTCTAGTTCTCAAATGCTTACTCTGGCAGAGGATTTAATCTCCTTAATTAGGGGATCCCAATCTCACCCAGACAGGGCCTCTCAGCCCCCAGAAAAGAGACCTAGGGCACAGCCCCCCCAGCCAGAGTCCTCTGATGATTCTTCGGATGACTCAGATACTACAGATCAGCCAGAGGCTCCTTTTTCCACTTATGAAGATTCCGATGCTGATGAATCCATTCCATCTGCCTCTCCACCAGAGGAATTTTCCTTTGGGGAAACCTTACTTGCCATGAGAGAACAATTCCCATGGCAGGGACAAGATTTCTCAGATTCAAGAAAAAGGCTTAGGACCTTTCTGCACTTACCACAACATAGACCCTTAGCTATACCTCCAGTTTTGCCTGTTGTGGATGATGCATTTAATGATGTTTGCACTGCACCTGATTCTTTACCCCCAGCCCCTGCCAAACCAGACAGATTTTACAGGGTGCCACGCACTCATCACCACCTTTTCAAGGCCCCACTTGCAGATCCTGAGACTATTTCCCAGGGGCCTAAGGCAGTAGCTTCTACCTCAGCAAAAAACCCTCTCCCTTCTGAAAGGGAATCCAGGTCCTTAGAGAGATGGGGCAAAAAAGTTTACACCTCTGCTACTCTCTCAGCTAGAGCTTTAAACTGTCAGTTTCACATGATCCAATACCAAGAGTTTATGCTTGATCAGTTAACTAAGAAACTGTCCTCTGATGAATCCTTAGATAAGAAATATGTTTTAGAAATGGTGAATAACATACAGCAGGTTAGTAACCATTCTTTAAAATGTGGCTATGATGCACTGGAGGCTTCATTTAGATCAGCCATGACTGGCACAGTGATAAGAAGGCATGCATGGTTGAAGGAGCAGGTCCTGCCGGATCATGTTAAAGCAAAGCTGTTAGATGCTCCTATGGATAAGGACAGTCTGTTTGGTACCTCTGCTCAGCAAGTAATGAAGAAAATGGAAGAGAAGGCAAAATCTGTACAAACAGTTAAGGATTTCTTACAGGTTCAGCCCCCAAGGTTTAGCAGGAACTGGCCTGCCAAAAATTGGTCCTTTCCAGATTCCTCAAAATCTCAGAGGCAGGAATAGACGCTCTAGAGGCAGAAATCAACCCAGAGGGGGTGCCTATAGAGGACGCCAGTGGCAAGGCAATAACCAGCGAGGCACGGACACAACCACTGCCACTGCAACAGGACAATCACAGTGACTTGGCTGTGACACCGCCTACCAGGGAGCAAATAGCAGCCCCTTTAGGCGGAAAGTTAGCCTTATTTTCGAAAAATTGGCACTATATCACAAAAGACAAGTGGATTTTACAAACCATAGACCAAGGCTACAGGTTCCACTTCCACGCCTTACCAGTAAAAAGAGGAATGCCAAACCTACCTCCAATTCAAAAAACAGAAGCTCTAAAGCAGGTAGCTCAACTAACAAAGATGAGAGCTGTGGAAAGAGTACCAATAACACAACAGGGCAAAGGATTCTACTCCAGACTCTTTCTAGTTCCAAGAAAAGAGAAAAGTTGGAGACCTATTCTCGACCTGTCCGTCTTAAACACATACATCATCGTCCCAAAATTCAAAATGCTGACCCTACAGCAACTTCTTCCCATGCTGGGCAAGGAGTGTTGGCTGGTAACTCTAGATCTCAAGGAGGCATACCTGCATGTCCCCATACGACCAAATTGCAGAAGATACCTCAGATTTCTTGCAGGATCAGAGCATTATCAATTCTCAGCATTGCCCTTTGGCTTATCTACTGCGCCCAGAGTATTCACAAAATGCCTGGCATTAGTAATCGCTCATTGCAGGCTACAGGGAATCCAAATTTATCCATACCTGGACGACTGCCTGTTACAAGCGGACAACAAAGACAAGCTGACAAAAGATTTACAAAGGGTCATTTGCTTACTACAAGCCCTGGGATACACAGTCAATTTAAAAAAGTCAAGACTGATCCCATCCCAGACAAGAACATTCTTGGGTGCAGAATTGGACACAGTAAAACAAATGGCATTCCTGACTGCAGAAAAACAAGAACAACTTCCTCTTTACTTCTTGGCATTAACAAAACAGAACAAACTAACAGCAAGAAAAGTACTGCAGGCCTTGGGCTTCATGGCATCATGCATAATCCTGGTCCCCCATGCCAGACTGCATATGAGAAAGCTACAGTGGTACCTAAAGAATTTATGGTCTCAACACAGGCACAGCTTAGAAACTGAAATCCCACTAATACCATGCCTGAAACAAGAGTTCCTATGGTGGGCCCAAGCATGCCAGTCAAACCCAGGCTTGCCCTTCCACAACTGTCAAGCAAACCAAACCATCACAACGGACGCCTCAGACCTAGGCTGGGGGGCGCACATGTTGGACAAGTGCATACAAGGATTGTGGACTCCAGACCAGCTGCACCTGCACATAAACCAAAAAGAAATGCTGGCAGTAAAACTAGCAATCCAGAAATTCAGGCCATTCCTCAGAGGGCCATTTAATGATAAGGACAGACAACACCACAGTCATGTGGTACATCAACAAGCAGGGAGGCACTCATTCATACCCCCTATGCAGAATGACCCTGGACCTTTGGAATATGGCTCTGAGCTACAACATCCAGTTACAGGCAATATTTGTGCCAGGAAAAGAAAACACCCTAGCAGACATGTTAAGCAGAACCACCTCGGATGCTCACGAATGGATGCTGCACCCGGACATCTTCAAGGCCATCACAAAGAAATGGGGAATGCCACAAATAGACCTATTCGCATCCCCACTCAACCACCAGCTCAAGAAATTCTGCACAAGGACGTGCCACCCACTTGCATGGAAGGTGGACTCTCTATCCTTCAGTTGGAAAGGCCTGACAGCATATGCATTTCCACCTCTTACTTTGATGCACAAGGTACTACTGAAAATCAAAGAGGAACGCCCAAGGATAATTCTGATAGCTCCGAATTGGCCAAGACAACACTGGTATCCTTTGCTGAGGAGCATGTCACAGGGGAGAATGTGGTCAATACCCCTGATGCCTTTGATGTTAACTCAAAACAACTACAACATCATGCACCCAAACCTAAAAACCTTACAACTGACTGCCTGGAACATCACCTAACAACAACTAACCCAGACTTATCTCAAAGGGTTAAAGACATTATCCGTGAAGCCCGCAGACCTTCAACAAGAAGGAACTATGCAGGAAAATGGAAAAGGTTTGCCACTTGGAGTGCTGAAAGAGGAAAAGATGTGTCAAACATAGACATTGCTAACATCCTGGAGTACTTGGCAGAGCTTCTACATACAGGCCTGTCCTATTCCTCCATCAAGATACATGCATCAGCTATTTCTGCAGAATACAGCTTCGATCCACCTGTCTTCTCACATCCTCTACTCAGGCAATTCCTCAGAGGGATCAAGAATGTAAAACCTCCTAGGAAACCACCATTACCAGCTTGGGACTTGAATTTTGTGCTAGAAAAATTGACACTCCCACCATTTGAACCAGCAGGAACAGCAGATCTTCAACACCTTTCATGGAAAACTGCTTTCCTACTGGCAATTACTTCAGCAAGGAGGGTTTCAGAACTACAGGCCTTAATGGCAGTACAACCCTTCCTAATCTTCCATCAAGATAGAGTGTCCATGAGAACTAATCCTACATTTATGCCTAAGGTGGTATCCAGAGTGTCTTTAAACCAGGCAATCCACCTACCTACCTTCTTTCCCAACCCACAGAACAGGGGGGAAAGGCTGCTACATACCTTGGATGTACATAGACAGTTACGCTACTACCTGGACAGAACCAAAAGTAACAGAAAAACTGACCAGCTTTTAGTGGCCTATGCAACAGGAAGGGAAGGAAAAGCAATTTCCAAGCAGACAATCTCCAAATGGATAGGAAATTGCATAAGATTCTGTTACTCTTACCACGGAAAACCAGTTCCACAGGACATAAGACCTCATTCAACAAGGGCTACAGCCACTACCACAGCTTTCTTACGAGGAGTGGCAACCAAGGACATTATTGAGGTGGCTACTTGGACCTCCGTGCATACATTTGCCAAGCATTATAATTTACCTCTATACTCTAGATCCCGAGCAGGGTTTGCCACTGCTGTACTGCAAGGGATCCTAACTACACCATGATTCTTTTCCTCCTCCCCTACTTTGGCTATGGTATTCTACCCGTTTGTTATGACTGCAGATGCATCCTTGAAGGACATAGTACAGTTTTGTACCTACCATAAATGTAGATGTCCGAACAGGATAGCATCTGCAGTCAGGATTACCCACCCTCCTTCCCCTCTGTGGTACTCCTAGGTATTTACCCTCCCAATAGCTAGATGGGGGGAGGAGTCTCTTATGGTGTATTTGTTTGTATATATGTACATACATGCTTATTTTTTGTGTTTGCCTTCTACTGTTTTGGAAACATTGGCTTTTCTTCCAAAATTAACTTTCCTAGAGGGCAACTGGCATCTGGGGCAAGAAACACTGAGGAAAATGGCGTTGGCTGATGCCTTTATACCCGAAGACCAGCAGAGATGACGTCGGGTGAAGTGCGACATCAGCCGAAGCCGGACCCAGACTTTGGAATCCGGCCGACCGAAGGGCTGCCTGACGACAGGACAACCCATTTGTTATGACTGCAGATGCTATCCTGTTCGGACATCTACATTTATGGTAGGTACAAAACTGTACTTTTTGTCATTCTTTCAGTCTCAGGGTATTGCAGGAGAGAAAGAATAAGATAATATTAAAAGGTCTCCTTAAGCCTTCATTTGAGGAAGACCTGGCCAGTTCGTCTTCCTCCTCTAAACAAAATGGATCATCCAAAAAAGAAAAGACTGAACTTTCCAAGAGGCATTCCCCAGTGCCATTTGGTGCCTCAGAACTATCTCCTAAAATTTCAAAACCAGACCAGCCTTCTCCCTCCTCGGCTCCACTGATTTCGGAACTGATCGAGGGCATAGCTACTATGGCTACAGTGTCGGCCCCAGGCAGTTCGGAGCCAACCACTGAAAGCAGACATCAGAGCCGGTCTAGAGATCCTTTACTGGTCTTCCCAATGTTAAGGTCCCCTATCCTACAGAGGTCTAGATCTCCCACACTGTCTTTCAGATCTTCCAGGAGCCTATTGGAAGATGATGTGGAGAGTAGTGCTGAGTCTCCTGAAATCATCTGCCCTACCCAAAATGCTGTTGGCTCCGACCCAGTCAGTTCCGAGCCACTTGAGTCCATTTTCCCTTCTGTGGTTCCTCCTCCTCCGAGCCATGTTGGGCTTTCGGAGCCAGAGTGCTCGGTACTGCTGGTTGTGGAACCCTCAGTTTCAGCTCCCCCTGAGGTTGTCTCGGAACCAAGTTCCACTCCAACACCTTCGGTGCCATCCGTGGTGTCTAGGAGCCGAAGCTCACCAGTCGGCCCTGACAGGGATGCCTGGAACCGGACCTCTTCAGTTCCGACTCTCCCTCTCGGTGTGTCTGCTAGGGTGAGCTCGGACCCTACATCTATCTCGGAGCTGATGGCGTTCTCAGTCTCCTCTGAGCCAGGGAGGTCTTTGGAGCCGGAGAGGTCAGCCTTCGAGATGATGAGTGTGCTGTCCCAATCATCAGCTCCACCCAGGGGTACCAACACTCTTTCCCCTCGGGCACCGACTTCATCTCAGCACCTACTCCCTCTCGGGACAGCAGAGACCCACAGCCTCAGGAGCCCCTGGTTGGTGGCTCCCACTCTTCTGAGACCTCCCCGGAATACCCTTCCGAGCAGCCCCCTCAGAAGAGGACATGCAAGAGGAAACATGTAGACTCCCAGGATGAGTCTCTTACCTCCGACACTGAACTTGAGTAGTCAGAAGGGTCCCCCAAGTCATCCTCTGATGTCTCCTTTGTGGATCTCTTAGAGATCCTTAAGCAGAGGTGCGGCTGGCCCACTTTTACCCCTTCTGATGAGGAGTCAGTGTACCTGAAAGCTTTTGGGTCTCAACTTTCAGCCTCTTGGGTGTCTCCACCCTTTGACGAACTTTTAGAGCTTGTTAGTCGAAAGGTGTGGGAGACTCCTGATGCCGTAGAGCCAGTCCCCAGGAGACCTAATAAATTTTTGTCAGCCCCCAAGGAGAAGGAATTTTTATCAAAGGATGTTCCCGTAGATGCCATGGTGGTGGCAGCATCCACTAAGAAGGAATTAGCCGAGACTTCATCTCTCCTTCCGCCATACAAGGAGTCTCGAATGATGGACAGGTATGGAAAGTATATCTTTTTGTCAGCGGCATTCACTCTCAGATCGCTGAACTACCTAACACACTTTACAAGGCTTCAGAGAGATCTTCTTAAGGAGTTAGGAGAGATTCTACAAGGTACTTCCACTGAAGGAGTCCCTGATAAGGTGTCTGCTCAGTTGTCCACCTTGAATTCTATTGTTAACTCATCCATGAGGCTGATCTCTTATGCAGCCGATGGAGTGAGCAGGGCAGCAGGTTTCTGAGTTCTAGATGCGCTTGTGTAATTTTGCAGAGCCATTCAAGTCTACCTTTACCAATGCCCCCTTTGACGGTTCTTCCTTGTTTGGATCCAAGGTAAAAGACACTCACCAGGTGCGAGCAAGAAGGGAAAACACTCTTTGCCATGGGATTATGTTTTACCGTCCCCTCTAGACCATATCCCAAAGGTCTGAGAGGTGGTAAAATTTGGTTCAAGAAGTCCCAGAGGTTTTTCCAGGATGCACAGAGTGACTCCTCCTTCAGAGGCAGAGGAGGAGGAGCAAATTGTAGACATTGCCCTAGAAGCAGGGACGGACCCCAAAATCAGGGAGGCCACGATTCATTTTGAGGTCGGCTCTATCAGTGCTCCTGATGTGGGGCCTGACTGTGCTTCTCTGGAGCCAGTCGGGGGTCGCATTTCTTTGTATCCAGAAGCCTGGCTAAGTATCACCCGAGACAAATGGGTACAAAGAATTATCACCAGAGGTTACTCCATACCCTTTTCTCTTCCACTTCATGTTCCCAAGAGGATCCCAGATGTTCCACCCAATCAAGAGGGATTAAGCAACTGTAGAAGTGAACAAGTTGCTTGCAAACAGATTCATCCAAACCATCCCCACAGACCAAGTAGGATTTGGGACTTACTCCAGATTCTTTAGTGCTAAAACGTATAGGGGACTGGAGGCCCATCTTGGACCTCAGCAGACTAAACAAATCTGTAAAGAAGGACAAGTTCCAGATGGTGACACTGCAGTCTATACTCCCTCTATTAGGGAAAGATACTTGGATGTGCTCAATAGACCTCCAAGACACAAACTACCATAACAAAATAGACTGTTGAGGAGCCATCAACACTTCCGGCTGGGTGCCAGTCACTACCAGGTTCATGCTCTGCCCTTTGGTTTCACCACAGCCCCCTGGGTGTTCACCAAGTGTATGGCAGTAGTGACAGCTCACCTGAGACGTCTAGGATTCCAAGTGTTTCAGTATCTGGATGACCGGCTCCTGACCGCCTCCACCAGGCATCTACTTCTTCAAACCAGAGATGCCACTATCCAACTTTGTGCCCAGTTGGGGATTACTATAAATTGGGAAAAGTCTGCCTTATCACCCTCTCAATTTGAGACTTTTATAGGTGCAGAAATAGACACAGTCGCCATGTTGGCTCATCTTCCAACAGAAAGAGTGCAGAATCTCGTACAGCAAATTCGCCGTCTTCTCCTCCAAAAAGTCAAGGCAAAGATTGTGATGAAACTTCTAGGGACCATGGCCTCCACCATATTACTAGTGCCTCTAGCTAGACTACACATGTGGATTCTTCAATGGCTTCTATCATCCCAGTGGTCCTTCCAACAACTACCTCTATGCCACCACATCCTGTTAACAGTCTTGCAAGAAGGACCTCCGTTAATGGATCCAACCCAACCAGCTAACGACAGGCACTTCATTCCTCCCTCACCAACCCGTTGCTACTGTGACCACGGATGCCTCACAGATAGGGTGGGAGGGCATTATCTAGGCAGGGCTGTCCAAGGCACATGGCAAGATCTTGAGGCCCACCTGCATATCAATGTTCTAGAGATGAGGGTGGTGCTCCTGATGTTGCAAGCACTCCATGATCATCTTCCTCTTGAGACAATTGCAATACAATCATACAACATGTCGGTGGTATGGTATCTCAACAAACAAGGTGGAACCAGATCATACCCACTCTGTCGAGAGGCCATTCATGTTTGGAAATGGGCAATATCTTCCCAGCGCTTTCTTGTGGTGATGCACATCCCGGGGACAACCAACGTGATAGCCGACAGACTCAGCCGGGCAATCTTGATGCCTCACGAGTGGTCTCTGAAGCTAAGAAATAGCGGAACAGATTTTCCGCAGATGGGGACAGCCTTGCTGCAATCTTTTTGCCAGCCTGATCAACTCCAAATGCAGCAGCTATTTCTCCTAGTCCCCCTCCGGAGGAGTCACCAAGATACGCACTTGTTCACGATTGTCCCCTGGGTCTCCTTTATGCTTTCCCACCCTTTCCTCTCATATCCAAGGTGATTCAGAAAGTGAAACTGTTGGGGAAGCAAATTGATACTCATCACTCCTTGCTGGCCTCGTCAGGTTTGGTTCCCCTTCCTCAGGCCTCACCTACTAGATGACCCATGGACTCTGGACCCATTGCCAGATCTATTGACGCACATGTTAGGCTCTCTTCATCCCAGCCTCCACACCTTCAGTTTGACAGCTTGGCTGCTCCAGTTCCATCCCTAGTCAGGGTTCATGATTTCTCACCCACTGTGACTCTCATTCTTACATCTTCTCATAAACCCTCCACTAGAAAGTTATACACCAGCAAATGGAGAAGGTTTTCTATCTGGGCTGAGGAAAGGAATGTTGATCCTTATACTGCATCTATTCCGGTGGTATTTGAATTCGTCTGAAAATTTTCACCAGGTTTCTGCTGCTGCCACAATTAGGGTTCAGTTGACAGCAATTTTAAATTTCTGTTTGAGTCAACAGGAGTCCAGTCTGATGTCACATAGATTGTTTGACCTTCCTTAAAGGTGCCACTTCGTTGAGACCTCCCTTTCAGGAATCTGTTGCTTCATGGGATTTGAACTTCATTCTATCCAAATTAACTTCTCCACCCTTTGAGCCAGCACATTTGTCTCCTTTGAAATTTCTGTCTTGGAAGACTTTGTTTCTGGTGGCAATCACATCTGCTAGACAAGTTTCAGAGTTATAAGCACTGTCTGTCAAACCCCCTTATTTGATTTTTCACAAAGATAGAGTCTCTCTTCATACTAATCCATCCTTTGTCCCCAAGGTGTGCTCCCATACCAACTTGAACCAAACTATAGAACTTCCGGTGTTCTTTCCTAATCATTCCAATGCAGCAGAATACAGATTCTATCAGTTGACATTCACAGACAATTACGGTTCTATTTACACCAGGCCAAGGAATTCAAGATTCAGACCAATTATTTGCTTCCTTCTCCAACTCTAGATTAGGTCTCCTGTTTTCCATAGTGACCCTCTCAAATTGTATCCCCAGTTGTATATCTTACATTTATTCTTCTGATGGTAAGCCTTTACCTTTCAAAAATTAAGGCTCATTCCATGAGATCTCAGTCTACTTCCGCAGTCTTTCATGCCAGGGTTCCAATTGATAATATTTGTACAGCAGCAACATGGGCTACCCCTCACACATTTATTACTCATTACAAATTGGATTTGACCTCTAGGGGTAGAGCTTCCTTTGGTTCCACGGTACTTAGTATTTTTCTGTGAGCCACCCAAGAATAAGGTGCTAGGGACGCTGTCCCATATGTAAGAATGAAGGCGAGATAGGACTACAGAACATAAAGAAGTTATGTACTCACCATAACGTTTCATGTTTGTAATCCATCTCGCCCTTCATTCTTATGGACCCACCCTCCTACCCCCTTCCTGGAAGGACCTAGAGACAGAATTTTTTTTTCTTAACACGTGGAGACCTTTTATTATTGTTGTTCTTTCTCTCTATAGTTAGCAGCAAACAAGATCTGGGGATTGTACTGGTGCACCATGGGATACCTACCTAGCCACAAGCCAAACTAGAAGACTTAGAGCTGGCAAAAAGGCTGTCGGAGCTGAGGATCGGCTTTGAACTCATATGTAAGAATGAAGGGCGAGATGGACGACAAACATGAAACGTTATGGTGAGTACATAACTTCTTTTTTATATAGACAAGGTTATTCCTTCCTTTTTTTTCCAGCTTGCTGTGTTATTTAGTGACCTTTGTCACATTTCTTACATAGTTGTATTAATTAGATTTCTGTGTGGTCTGTCTAGCCTTCTGCATTTTAGATGAGGCTTAGTCATTTATCACTGTTAAAATTTACAGATAACACTTTTTTTAGATAAGGTTGTTTCTCAGCAGCTATCTGTGTTTGCATAGTCTGCTTGTGTGATATCTGTGTGTGTGTGTGTGTGTGTGTGTGTGTATGGTTTACTCTGCTTTTATTAAGGCTTGCCTGGTATTTTTTTTCTATTGTGTGAAAATTTACTGTTGTAGTTTTTTGTGTAGTAACAGCAAATATTTTCCAACATTACTATGGCTGACCAAGATAAGCACCCCAAGTCTGGGCTCAAAAAGTGCCCAATGTGTGGCCAGAAAATGTCAGTTACAGACACCCACGTTAACTGTTTACTGTCTAGGGGTTCTGCATTTGCAAGACAGTTGTGCCATTTGTCATTCCTTCTCCTCTAGGGTCCTGCAGAAAAGGAAGAGGAAGCTGATTGATAGAGGCTTGTTGAAGCCTTCATTTCAGGAAACTTTGAGTGACTATGATGGTTCCAGTAGGTCTTCAAAGTTTTCCAAGACACTGGACTCAAAAAATTCAAAGAAGTAATTGACTTCAGCTCCACTGCCCTTGGAGCCGACAGTCTTTTCTTTTTGGAGCCATTCCCCAGTCTTGGAACTGGTCTCTGAAGCACCGAAGAGTCCTATTCTCAGTCGGTACCACCTTTGGTACAATCTTCTCGATCATCTATCAGCCTGTCAGATCTGGATGTGGATCATGTGGTACAGAAGCTGTTGTTGGCACTGGCATAGACAAATTATCGGCTTCGACCCAAATGGCTTCGGAGCCGAAGACCATTGCACTGACTCTTACTATTCCTCCTCCAAGCCATGCTGGTCCTTCAGAGCTGGAGGAGTTGAACCTGATGTTAGTGGAATCCTCAGAGCCAATGTTGCTCCAGTGTCTTCAGCTCCATTTACTCTGACGTCCTCAGTGCCTACCGAGGACTCTAGAAGCTGACACTCTCTAGTTGGGTCCGGGGAGGACAGTCAGACCAACTTTGCCTCTCGGGGTCTCGGCTCGGATGAGCTTGGCTCCTACCCCGGGCACAGAGACCACTGTCCCAGTGCCAGGGGTGTCGATGGTTTCCTCAGATCCGTCGGCTCCCTTTCATCGGAGCAGAGGTGCTTTTGATGCCACGAGGAGAGTTATGTCTCCTAGGGCATCCTCTATCTCGGGTCTGCCCTCCTCCTCCCCTAAAGTGCCTGTGTCTGCTTCTGCCTCACACATCCTGACCAAGCCTATAGAGACCCAGAGCCTCAGGAAGCCCCAGTGGGTGGCCTCTGCTCTTCAGAGACCTCATCAGAGGCCCCCACTGATGAGGTTCCCAGGAAGAGATTGTCCAAGAAGAAGCACCTAGACTCCCCACAGGAATCTCACATCAGATACTGACTTAGATGAGTCATAAGGGTCCCCCTCTAAGGATATCTCCTTCATTGAGATACTTGAGATCCTTAGGCAGAGGGGTGATTGGCAGTCCAAAAGCTCTACTGAGGATGAGTCAGTTCTCCTGAAGGCTTTCGGGTCTCAGTCCTCCACCTCCTGGGTATCTCCGTCCTTCGATGGGCTGATGCAGCTGGTCTCACAAAGGGCGTGGGAGTCTCTGGATACTATGGAGCCTGTCCCTAGGAGGCCTAATAAATTCATTTCTGCCCTACTTGACAAAACATTCTTAACTAAAGGTGTCCCGGTTGATGCCATGGTGGTGGCAGCAGCCACCAAGAAGGAAATGTCTGACACTTCCTCGTCTATCTATCCTCCTAACAGAGACTCCAGGATTATGGATTAGATATGGGAAGAACATGTTCAGTTCAGTGGCCTTTACTCTCTGTTCGCTGAACTACTTAACCCATTTTACTAGGTTGCAAAGAGATCTCCTTAAGGAGATGGGAGATGCTCTTCAGGTTACAGTAGCTGCAGGAGCCTCCAGAAAAGTTGCTTCCCAGCTTGTTACCCTAAATTCTATTGTCAACTCATCCATGCATCTCATATCCTATGCAGCTGATGGAGCGAGTAGGGCAGCGGGTACAGGAATCTCTCTTAGGAGACATTCCTGGATGCGCTTGTGTTCCTTCATGGAGCCCTTCAAGTCATCCTTTGTGAACACTCCCTTTGATGGCTTATCCCTTTTCGGGCCTAAAGTGAAGGAAACCTTAACCAGGTGTGAACAGGATGGTAAGACTCTGTCTGCCGTCAGGGTCCATTTTTCCACCCCTACCCAACCCTACCCTAAAGGTCAAAGAGGAGGAAAAATGTGGTTCTGAAAAGCCCAAGGAGCCTTTCAGGACACATGTGGTGAACCCCCCCTCCAGGGGCAGAGGAGGGGGTAATAATGGAAGACACTGCCCTCATGGCAGAGAGGGTCCGCAAAACCATGGTGACAGAGATCACTTCTCTGGGAAGCCCTACCGGTGCTCCTGAGAGGAGGCCCGACTGTCCTGCTCTGGAGGCAGTCAGGGATTGCTTATCTTTGTACCCAGATGCCTCCCTCAAAATAACAAAAGACAGCTGGGTACAATGTATCATGTCCAGAGGATATTTCATTCCATTCACCACACCCCCCAATCGTAAGAAAAATCCCGGACATTCCACCCAGTTACAGGGAATAGGCAACTACAGAGGTCCAAACGTTGCTAACAAAAAGAGTCATCCAACCAGTCCCAGCGGACCAAACAGGATCCAGAACTTACTCAAGATTCTTTTTGGTTCCAAAGAAGATGTGACTGGAAACCCATATTGGACTTCAGCAGACTGAACCAATACATAAAGAAAGAGAAGATCTGATGTTGTAAATCTTTGTTTATTCATTAGAAATAAGACCTCGGTTCCATCCTCAGAACCGATACGACCGTTTCCAAGCTCGCACCAGCCAAAAACTCTCAGCTAAGACCTACCCATAATGTCCCTGTCCTAGTTACTCCAGATCTCGTTTGCCACGTTCCTGGTCAGATGTGCTAGCCAAAGCTAAGTAGAAAATTGCTATTTTTAAGACAGTTTCTCTTCAAAATTGTTTATTTTTTTAGTCGTTAGCCTTTTCTCACTGTCGCCTATAACCTAATTCTATTCCCTACCCTTTACCTTGGTAATTTAATTTCTACCATTATTGGTACTGTCCCTCTCTCTTGCCTTTGACAAGCCCTTCCTTACCATTTCTGGTATTTTTTAAATACCATCTCTGGTATTCTCTCCCTTATTTTGTTTTTTTCTATAGATAGCCTGTTTGCCTTACTATGTTAGACAAAGCTAAGTTGGGGTTTAAACAGTGTGACAAGTATGGCTGTAAGATGCCTAACTCGGATACACATGCTAGTTGTGTCTACTGTTTGGGCGTGGTTCATATTAAAGCTGACTGTGACATTTGTGTTAGTTTTAGTAATCATACACTAGCAGAACATAAAAATAAACTTATCTTAAAAGGTTTACTCAAGACATCTTTTTTGACTGCTCCATCTGGGTCGGAGGCCTCCCCTCCAAAGACCAAAAAAACATAAGGAAAAATGGAGTCACTCGGTTCCTGCATCACCGTCAGTTATGGAACCGAATCGGCTCTGTGCTTCGCCGGCACCCTCAGCGCAGACCTCTTTGGCACCAGGTTCTCTGTCTTCTCCCTCAGTGCTATCCATGATATTCACCCCTATTTCGGTTCCAACCTCAACACCACTGGCTTCGGTGCCATCCTTGGATCCGACATTGGCTCCGATGACTGTACCTGCTTTGGCACCATCTCTGGCCCTGGTGCCAACAGTTTCTTCATCTCCATTGGCTCCAAAACTCGAATGCCTGCCAAGGAAAAGATACTCTCCAACTTGCGACCCTTTTTTGAGGCAGAGGTTTAGCCCCATTCTAGAAAGACCTGATTCTCCTTCAGCAGTCTCCTTTAGATACACTAGGAGTTTTTCTGAATTAGATCTAGTGCATGTTGTGGACCAGCTTCTGGCAGCTAGGGGGTTGCTCATTCCAGCTAGACCTTCCATCCCCTTGGCTTGAAATCTTCTACTTCATCTTCCCCTGTTTATCCTCCTCCAGCCTCCTGTTTATCCTCCTCCAGCCTCTGCCCAGATCATGGAGATCTCCGTACCAATATCCACTCCGGTGCATACTGTCTCTGCTCTGACAGCAGTGTTTCTCCTGTTGGCACCATCGACACTTGCTGCATCGGCTCCGGTGGAGCCGATGCTTTCTTGGAGCAGTGCTTGGACCATCCGTACCTTGGTACCTAGCCTGGAACCTATTTTCTCACTGGCGCCATCTATGTCCATGGCTCCGAAGGCTTCCAGTCCTCTCAGAGCTCCTCACCTGGTGGTGGGCTCCTCAGGGCAAGGTATTACCCCGGTTCTGAGGTTGTCCTCCCAGTTCCAGGCTCTCATCCCTCCTCAGGTGGGCCTGCTGTACAGGTGGTGGAGAGGGTCCTTCACTCCGAAGGCTCATAGTCAGCACCAGTAACATCTGTATCAGAACCTTCCCAGCATGCACCTCTCCCAACCCTCTATTTTGGGACCGCAGGCACGGGAGTCACAAGTACCCTCTTTGAAGAGAACCCCTTCTCCTGAGTCCTCAGAAGATCCCACTGGGGAGCCAACCTGGAAGAAATGGTGCAAGAGGATGCACGTTGATTCCCTGGAGAAATATATCATCAAAGACACTGATTGTGATGAGGGTGAAGGGTCCCCACAGTCTCCCCTAGATGGCGTCTCATTCGGAGACATTCTCGAAATCCTCAAGCAGCGGGGAGACTGGAAGTCCTCTCACCCTTCTTCTGAGGAATTGGTGTTCCTGCAGGCTTTCTGTGCCCGGCCATCTACATCCTGGGTGACTCCACCGGCAGATGACCTTGTTAAACTCATTGTGCAGTGTGCCTGGAAGGCCCTGGACAATGTAGAACCTGTCCCTCGGAGGCCAGACATAATATTATCTACACCTGAAGACCAGCCCCACTGGTCCAAGCAGTTGACAGTTGATTCTATGGCTGTGGTGGCGGCCACCAAGAGGGAACTGGTAGAAGATAGTTCCACTGTCCATCCTCCAAACAGAGTCCTGGACCATGGACAGACTAGGGAAGCAGACCTATGTTTCAGCGACCTTTGCCATTCGGTCGCTGAACTATCTGGCACACTTTACTCGCCTCCAAAGAGACCTAATTGCTTAAATGTTTTCCTCTTTGGTGGGGGTACTGCCTGATGAGGTGAGTGATACTGTCATCTCACAGCCAGCTACCCTTGAATCCATCTCGAACTCCTCAATGCATTTGATATCTCACTCCTCAATGCATTTGATATCTCACTCCACCGAGGGGCAGCTCGAGCTGCCGCATCAGGCATTATGAGATGTAATGCTTGGATGTGGTTGTGTGACTTCACAGACCCCTTTAAATCTTTCTTCGTCAATGCACCTGTTGACAAATCTGTACTTTTTGGACCCAAAGTACAAGACACACTTGCACGAAATGAGAAAGATGGAAATACTTTGCTGTGGGCATATGCTTTTCCAACCCCCAGAGGTCCTACTCCAGGAACCAGAAGGGAGGAAAAATGTAGTTCAAGAAATCCCAAGGATTTTTTGTGACACTCATGATGAACAATCTCCCCAGGGCAGAGGGGGCAACTGATAAGGAAGATGCGCTTTTCGGGGTAGAGGTGGTCTGCATAATCAGGGCGCTAGAGATTCTTTCTTCGGCAGACCCTACCAACGCTCCTGAGCAGCGGCCTGATTGCTTTCCTCTGGAAGCAGTTTGGGTCATTTTTCTCTGCATCTACCCACCTGGCATCTTATTACTACTGATGCTTAGGTGCAGAGAATAATATCCAGAGGCTACCAAATACCATTTGATTTAACTCCCAGACCCGTCAAACGAATCCCCGATGTACCACCCAATCAGAGGGAATTAGCAGCCTTAGAAATAGAAAAGCTGCTAAGAAAAATATTCATCCAACCAATCCCACCAGACTAGACAGGATCCGGGTTTTACTCGAGGTTCTTTTTAGTGCCAAAAAAGACAGGGGACTGGAGACCCATCCTGGATCTCAGCCTATTGAACAAATGTATCAAACCTCAAATATTCCGGTTGGTCATGGTACAGTCCATTCTTCCCTTCCTAGGGAGGGACACCTGGATGTGCTCTATAGACCTCCAGGACACATACTACCACATAAAGATGAATCACCACTCCCGGAGGTTTGTCCACTTCCGGCTGGGGGTCAATCCCTACCAGTTCAGGGCACTGCCATTCGGTCTCTCGACAGCCCCCCCAAGTGTTCACCAAATGTATGGCAGTTGTGGTAGCTCATCTTCAACTACAAGATTCCATGTGTTTCCCTATCTAGACGATTGGCTCCTTACCACTCTGACCAGGAATCTCCTAGTCCGCAGCCTCTCAAACTCAAGGTCTTGCTCACTGCTTGGGGATTACAATAAACAAGGACAAATCTCAAATGTCCCCAACAAAGACACTGGAATTTATTGGAACGGTCTTTGACACAACATCCTTTCAAGCTTCTCTCCCCCTCATAGGCTTTTGAAAATAAGACACCAAATCCAAGACCCTTCCTCAGACCTATGTACCAGCACGTCTTGTACTGCAACTCTTAGGCTCTATGGCAGCTGCCATTACGTTAGTACCACTGGCGAGACTGCACATGTGAATTCTACAGAGGCTCCTTTCCACACAATGGTCATGGCTAACTCACCCACTTGACCACATGATACGTCTTACAAACTGTTGAAAGGAAGAAATGGTATGGTGGATGAAGACAGAAATGAATCTTTGGTGTCGACCGTTCTGTCTTCCCCAGCCCACGGCCAGAGTGACCACGGATGCTTCCCTGTTAGGGTGGGGGGGTATTTCCAGGGAGAGACTGTCCAAGGCACCTGGTCCCCCATGGAGGCCAATTTGCACATAAATGTCCTGGAACTGAGGGCAGTTCTCTTAGTGTTGCAAGCGTTCCATGCATCTGTACCCTCTGGGACCTTTCCAATTCAGTCAGGTAACATGTCAGTCATCTGGTATATCAACAAGCAAGGCATAACCAGGTCTTACCCCCTCTGTTGGGAAACCATGAGGATTTGGCACTGGGCGATAGCTTCCAACTGCTTCCTTATAGCAACGCACATTCCCGGGAGTTCCAACCTTATTGCAGACAATCTGAGCAGGAACATCCTGATGCCTCACAAGTGGTCCCTCAACCCTGTAACAGCGGATCGGATCTTCCAATGCCAGGGCAAGCCTTGCTGCGACTTGTTTGCTTCCCCCCTAAACTACAAATGCAGAAGCTACTTTGCCCTAATCCCCCCTCAGGGGAAACCACCGAGGGACGCTCTAACACACTATTGGCCACCGGGTCTTCTGTATGCCTTTCCCCTCATTCCAAAATTTCTCCAGAAAGCTCACATGTTGAGAAGAAAAGTGATCCTCATTGCCCCCTACTGGCTCATCAAGTCTGGTTCCAGTTTCTATGGCCTCATCTGATTCACAGCCCGTGGATCCTGGATCATTCCCAAGACCTGTTATTTCATCCTCAGGGACTGATTAATCTGAACCTGCACATTCTCAAGCCTCACAGCTTGGTTCCTCCACTTCCAGTGGTTGCCAGGCTGCCTGACATCCCATCTTCTGTTCGTGAAATTCTTCTGGCTTCACACAAACCTTCCACTAGGAAAGTTTATTCTAGTAAATGGACTAGGTTCTCTATTTGTGCCAAAGAGCAGAACTTAGACCCTTTCTCTATGCCTATTCAAAAGATCCTACAATACCTGACTACTATTTTACATGCAGGATCCTCAGCTTCGACAATCACTGTACATTTAGCAGCTATCGCCAGTTTTCATAATGGTCTTGATAATTCCTCAGTTATGTCACACCGCCTATGCAATACCTTTTTGAAGGGAGTATTACATGTTAAACCTCTGGTCAAGTCTCCCTTAGAACCCTGGGACTTGTCTTTTGTATTTGTCTCTCACAGGTTCTTCTTTTGAGACCTTTGATTCATGTGATTTAAAATTGTTGTCATGGAAAGCCTTCTAGTAGCACTTACCTCGGTGAGAAGAGTATCTGAGCTGCAGGCCTTGATTGTCAAGAGACTTTACTTGATCTTCCACACGGATAGGGTGTCCCTTCGTACTGACCCTTCTTTCTTGCCCAAGCTCATTTCTGGCTTTTCCATTAACCAATCTATTGACCTTCCGGTTTTCTTCCCTCAGCATTCTAATAGAGGGGAGTACCTTTTGCACACCCTTGATGTGCATCAGCAGCTTTGTTGTTGTTTGGACAGGACTAAATCTTTCAGGAAAACAGATCAATTGTTTGTGGCCTTTGCAGGACCCAGATTAGGTAAACCTGTTTCCAAAGTGACTTTATCCTCCTGGTTTAGAAGCATCATTACCTTTATCTACCAACAGAATAAGCTATCCTTACCTTCCAGAAGGCTCATTCTATCAGATCTATGGCTACCTCTGTAGCATTTCATTCCAGAGCCTCTATGGATGATATCTGCAGCCACTTGGGCAAGACCTCATACCTTTATCTCTCACTACAAATTGGATTTGGCCTCCAGGGGATGAGCATCTTTTGGTTCAACGGTGCTCAGGAATATCCTTCCTTAGGGCCAGCCAGGACTCAAGTAGCTGGGGACTCGGTCCTATTTGTAATGAATAAACAAAGATTTACATCATCAGATAAAGAAGTTATGTCTTACCATAATGTTCCATCTGTGTTGTAGACCTTTGTTCATTCATTACTTCCCACCTTCCTTCCCCCGCCTGGACTCCTGGTGGATTTTAGGAACCCCTGGTTAAGGTATTTGCTCAGACAGAGCCTTCTACTATTTTTCTATTACTGCATCTATTATCTAGGGGTGGACAAACTCAATCTGGAGTAACTAGGAGAGGGGCATTATGGGTAGGTCTTACCTGAGAGTTTTTGGCTGGCGCAAGCTTGAAAACAGCCATATCGGTTCTGCGGATGGAACCAAGGTCCTATTTGTAATGAATGAACAAAGATCTACAACACTGATGGAACATTATGGTACGACATAACTTCTTTTTTCGGATGGTCATGCTTCAGTTTATACTTCCCTTCTTAGGGAAAGACAACTGGATGTGCTTGGTAGATCTCAAGGATGCGTACTACCACATAAAAATAGCCAGGTCATCCAGGGATCACCTGCGCTTCTGTCTGGGAGCCAGTCATTACCAGTTTCGAGCCCTGCCCACTACAGCCCCCAGAGTGTTCACCAAATTGCATGGCAGTGGTCACGGCTCACCTGAGGCGTCTAGGATTCCAGGTGTTTCTGTATCTAGACTATTGGCTCCTTACCGCCACCACTAGGCATCAACTCATTCAGGCCAGGGAGTCCACTTTGTAATCATCTGGGCATTACAATCAACTCAGAAAAATCTGCCTTGTCGCCATCACGGCATATTGTTTTTATCGGGGCAGAGTTGGGCACCACCACCACCACTCTAAGGCTTCCAATAGAAAGAGTCTTTCTTCTTCGTCAACATGTCAGCATCCTGATATCAAAAGGCAAAGCACCAGCATCGGAAATTCTGAAAGTATTAGGCATGATGGCAGCAGCAATTCTAGCCATACCACTAGCTTGGATGCACATGTGGGTACTTCAATGGCTGTTTACTCAATGGTCTTACCAAGAGCTACCCATGAATCACACTATAATGATCACAAATTCTTGCAAAAAGGACCTTCAGTGGTGGTTGACCTCACTTCATGTCATGATAGGACACCCATTTGTGCTACCCCCTCCAGCAGCCACTGTGACCACGGACACTTCCCTGATAGGGTGGGGGGGCATTTTCAGGGAAAGAGTGCCCAAGGCACATGGAACCGATCAAGAGACACATCTGCATATCAATGTCCTAGAGATGAGAGCATTACTTTTGTCGCTGCAGTACTTTCAGGACTCTCTTCCTCTGGGTACAATTGCGATTCAGAGAGACATGTCAGTGGTCTGGTATTTGAACAAACAAGGAGGAACCAGATCTTATCCCTTCTGTCGAGAGACTCTCAGAGTTTGGCAGTGGGCTGTTTACACCCAGCACTTTCTGTTGGCAACACACATCCTGGGTAGATCAAACGTGATAACAAACTGAGCAGGGCAATCTTATTGCCCCATGAGTGGTCCCTCAAGAAAGAAATGACGGACAGGATATTACACAGGTGGGGCCAGCCTTGCTGGGACCTTTTTGCCAGTCACATGAACACAAAATGCAGAAGCTACTTTGCCCTGACCCCCCTCCGGGAGAAGTCCCAAGGGATTCATTCGTACACGATTGGCCTCCGGGTCTCTATGCATTTTCACCAATTCCGTTGATACCCAAGGTTCTACAGAAAGGAAAATCCCTGGGAAGGACCATCATTCTTATAGCCCCTCATTGGCCTCATCATATTTGGTTCCCCTTCCTTCAACTTCATCTTTTGGAGGATCCTTGGATTCTGGACCCAGTTCTAGACCTTCTGACACACCTGTCAGGGGACCTTCGTCTTTCACTGCAGTCCCTGAAACTAGCTTGGCTGCTCCAGTTCCCATCATAGCCAGGTGCCATAACCTTTCCAATGAGACTTAACAGATCCTTTTGTCTTCTCATATGTCTTCCACTAGAAAGCTATATCTTAGCAAATGGAAGAAATGTTCTATATGGGCCTCTAAAAATAATAGTGATCCTTACCAAGCCCCTATGGCTACCATCTTAGAATTCTTGACTATGATTTTTAACAAAGGAGCTGCAGCAGCAACAGTTTGGGTTCAGTTGGCTATGTCTAATTTTCATCTTGGTTTTGAAGGTTTAAATATGTCTCACAAGTTATCCAAAGCCTTTCTCAAAGGGACTTTTCATATTACACCACCTGTGAAATCTCCCTATTCTCCATGGAATCTATATTTTCTGCTTTCACATAGAATTCTCCTGCCATTTGAACCAGCTTCATCTTGTGATCTCAAATTTTTGTCTTGGAAGACCATCTTTCTGGTAACTATTACTTCTGTACGCAGTGTGTCAGAACTTCAGGCTTTATCCATCAAGCCTCCCTGTTTGATATTTCATGCTGACAGAGTCTCACTTAGAACAAACCCCTCATTCTTGCCCAAAGTTTGCACTGAAATCAATCACAACCAGGTTATTGATTTGCCGGTTTTCTTCCCCAATCATTCTAACAATTTAGAGTACATGCTGCACAAATTTGATGTTCACGGACAGCTCAGATTTTATTTGGTTAGAACAAAAGATATCAGGAAATCAGACCAGCTTTTTGTTTCATTCTCAGACTCCAGGAAAGGGAGACCAGTGACTAAAACAACTCTGTCTAAATGGTTATCCGATTTGTATCACATTTGCCTATTCAGCTGCCAATATGCCTTTGCAACACAAGATTAAAGCTCACTCAACCAGAGCAGTTTCTACATCATCTACCTTTTCTGCCAGACTTCCCATTGATAATAATTGTGCAGCAGCCACTTGGTCAAAACCTCATACCTTTATCACTCATTACAAAGTTGACAACCCCTCCAGGGACAGGGCCTCCTTTGGTTCTACGGTCCTGAGAAATATACTCCCGTGAGCCACCCGAGATTGATGGTGCTTGAGACGCTACCCATCAGTAAAGAATGAACGGCAAGATTGAACAACTTCACATAAAGAAGTTATGTACTTACCATAACATTCCATGTGAATTGTTCATCTCATCTTCATTCTTACCCCCCTCCCGGGCTGATAGATGACCGAGATGCTGAATCCATCCCGGTTACTCAAACCTTCTCTTCCTTTTCTCTAGGAATGTAAGATGACATATGGTATTAGTATACACAGCAAACAAGATCTGAGGTAATTCACAGGTGCAACATGGGATAGGGACTTGGCCTCGAGCTATTTGAGGACCTCGAGCTTTGCAATTGGCTGTATCAGAGCCGAGGGATCAGCTCCAAACCTATCAGTAAAGAATGAAGGCGAGATGAACAACTCACAATGGAACATTATGGTAAGTACATAACTTCTTTTTTGACAGCATGAATTAACTGAGGTTGTTCTGAGAACCAGCTATTATGCAGAACAGTAGATTGTGGAGCTGTAAAAAAGGAGATGAATGAAATATGAAATAAGTTATGCACTAAGATCTGAACCCCAGATAGTAATGTGTAATGTATTATAGTGTTTCCACTGCAGCATTGCCTTGTGTTAACCTTTGCTTTCCAGACTGTATTATTTCAAAGGATTACTACACAGTACACTATCTGTCATGCATGAATCTCAGGATTACAATGTCAGACTGTCTAACCCACACAGTATTAGGCAGAAATCAGTCAAACAAGACACAGCAGTTCCCCAGTAGCTCTGTGTGATGAGAAATAGCCTTGCTGTTCATTTTAGCAGACCCAGACATGATTCAAATCCAGGAAGTGGTATTGAGATGTGTGCATATATACACTCAAGAAATCTTGAATATTTATAGCAATATTCAGATAGCGGCTACAGATATTTTCTCCACGTCTTACAGGTAAAGAAATGTTTGTAGTAGCTGTATGATGGGTATACTAATACACTGTGTGCAACTGTCCCACTGTCCAACCCCAAGCCTGCAAATCACAGCAGGATAGGTACATACACCATGCTCTCTTCCCAATACATGTCTCTCAAGTGTCATGCTGTCATGGCTAGTGGTCACTGCTGCCATTAACCTTGGACACAGATAGAATCCAGGTGAATTATGCCAGTAGCAGACTCACACAACATCAGTACAGGGTACCCCTTCTTTGTCAGATATGTAATCCTGATATGTACAAGCCCCCTCTAGTAATATAGCTATAGTTGTCACAATACCATTACAGGTTGACAGTTTAACAGGTATGTATGTGCTACAGAAGCTGTGGGCCATAGGTAGATGTAAAGTGAGGGCAGACCTATAGAGGATTGAGCAGTACTGTTGTGAAAAATAGAAGCCGATACAGTTATTAATGGACTTTTTTCTCTCCCCCACCCCTCATCTGCATCAGTAATTATTATTTATATCCTACAGGTATGTTTTTCTCAAAACCTAATGTTGGGACTCGTGTTCTATTATTGTTCATATATTTAATTGGTTACATATTAACATACTTTGTTTAAATACCATTGTTGGTGGCCTGTTGCCGTCAATGTAACTTGCATGCTGTTACAATGCTTACTGTTCTATTTATGCATGTGTTCTGTTTGCTATGCAACTGTTTTAAATCTCTTGTTTTGGGTTAATTGGAACACCCACGCATGCTGTTATAACTAATTTTGAAATGTTTTGTTCATGTCTAACTTGGAAAACCTCAACACCATAGCACGTTTGAGAAGGCAGATCCAGGTGGATCCGCCTATCCCGCCTCATCAGAAATATAGAAAACAGCAAGTATTTCTCTAGATTTAAGTATTGCCTCTTTATATTATACTAAACCACCAGCAAAAAAAAAAAAAAAAAAAAACTTTGACTTTCAAATTCTTTATTTAAAGGAGAAACACACCCCAAAGCTGAATCTTGAACTTTACCCCAATGTTGCCTGAAAGGGCGCTGCCATGGGTGGCATGATTTTGTTTTACAGTCAATGTCATCACCTCCTTGATGCCATTCGAGGGGGACAGATCAAAATCCCTAGGATGAGAGGATTATATACTGTGGTTTTCTTTCATCAGCTTACAGCAATACTGCAACTGCCTGCTTTTGACTGTCAGCGTCAATCTGCAGATGTCCTTCATGGATGCATCTGCAGTCATAACAACTGGGTTGTCCTGTCGTCAGGCAGCCCTTCAGTCGGCCGGATTCCAAAGTCCGGGTCCGGCTTCGGCTGATGTCGCACTTCACCCGACGTCATCTCTGTTGGTCTTTGGGTATAAAGGCATCAGCCGACGCCATTTTCCTCAGTCTTTCTTGCCGCGTGGCGCCCGAAGCAGAAGCTGTTCGCAAGTGCCGGTCGGTCGGATCCAGAGATTACTTCTACCGAATACTACTTCGAAGACTTCTAAAGCTAAGTACCCCGTTGGGGACTCTTTCTTGCCTCAGCCGATGTCAGAAAAGTTAATAATTGTTTAACCTGTGGGAAACAAATACCTCATAAGGATTTCCACTCTTACTGTCTGCCTTGTTTAGGCCCAGCCCACGACGTAGCAGCCTGTTCGGCCTGTGCTTCTTTCAACCGGCGAACGCTTAGGCGTCGGTCGGAGTTTGCTGAACAGTTTTTCGGTTCTGATTTTGCGTATATTATGCCGTCGGATCCTCCGACTACCCAAACTGCTAAAAAACGCAAAGATAAAGACCGACACTCACGGTCCGCGGTTTCGCCGAAACCATGGTTAAGCAAATCATGAGTGTCTCGGTTTCAGCCGAAACCGAGAAAGCTGATCAAAATACAGCAGAATCTATCACTACCACTGAGGCCCCTGCTACTTCTCTTGAATCGGCCTCAGAAATTTTATCCACTACGGTGGTTGCCACTGACTTATCAGACACCATTCCCTTGGATGTGTCTACCCCAGCACGTGGTGCTGCTAGGCCTCCAGCAGCCATGTCCATTAAGGCCTTTGCCAGGGCCAAAGCAGCCAAAACTACTAGAACAGTGCCTGCTAAACCCCCTACAACACGGCCCTCTTCTAGTTCACAAATGCTTACCCTGGCAGAAGATTTAATTTCATTAATTAGGGGATCTCAATCTCACCCAGACAGGGCCTCTCAGCCCCCAGAGAAGAGACCTAGGGCAGAGCCCCCCGAGCCTGTGTCCTCTGATGATTCTGCTGATGAATCAGACATAACAGACCAGCCAGAGGTTCCTTTCTCCAATTTTGAAGACTCAGATGCTGAAGAATCCATTCCAGCTGCCTCCCCACCAGAAGAATTTTCCTTTGGGGAAACCTTACATTACTTGCGAGAACAGTTCCAATGGCAGCAGCAGGATTTCTCAGACTCCAGAAAAAGACTTAGAACCTTCCTGCACCTTCCACAACACAGGCCCTTAGCTATACCTCCTGTGCTCTCTGTAGTGGATGATGCCTTCAATGATGTCTGCTCTGCACCAGATTCTTTACCTCCAGCCCCTGCCAAACCAGACAGATTTTACAGGGTACCAGTCACTCATCACCACCTTTACAAGGCCCCACGTGCAGACCCAGAAACTATATCCCAGGGTCCCAAGGCAGTAGCCGCGACCACAGCTAAAAACCCTATTCCTTCTGAAAGGGAAGCCAGGTCTTTAGACAGATGGGGCAAAAAGGTTTACACTTCAGCTACTCTCTCAGCTAGAGCTTTAAACTGTCAGTTTCACATGATACAATACCAAGAGTTTATGCTTGATCAGTTAACGAAAAAGCTATCCTCTGATGAACCAATTGATAAGAAATATGTATTAGAAATGGTAAATAACATACAACAGGTTAGTAACCATTCCTTAAAATGTGGCTATGATGCACTGGAGGCTTCATTTAGATCAGCCATGACTGGCACAGTGATAAGAAGGCATGCATGGCTAAAGGAACAAGCTTTACCGGATCATGTTAAAGCTAAGTTATTAGATGCTCCTATGGATAAGACCAGCTTGTTTGGTACACCTGCCCAGCAGGTAATGAAGAAAATGGAAGAAAAGGCAAAATCTGTTCAAACGGTTAAAGATTTCTTGCAGGTCCAACCCCAAGGTTTAGCAGGAACTGGCCTGCCAAAAATTGGTCCTTTCCTGACTCCACAAGATCCCAAAGGGGCAGGAATAGACGTTCCAGAGGCAGAAACCAATCCAGAGGAGGTGCCTACAGAGGACGACAGTGGCAAGGTAACAACAGAGGCACAGACACAACCACTGCCACTACAACAACACAGCCACAGTGACTTAACTCTAAATCCGCCTACCAGGGAACAAATAGCAGCTCCATTAGGCGGCAAATTAACCTTATTTTCAAAGAACTGGCACTATATCACAAAAGACAAGTGGATTTTACAAACCATAGATCAAGGTTACCGGTTCCACTTCCACACTTTACCAGTCAAAAGAGGAATGCCAAATCTACCTCCAAATCAAAAACAGAGGCTCTACAACAGATAATGCAGTTAGCAAACATGAGGGCTGTGGAAAGAGTGCCAACAACAGAACAAGGAAAGGGATTCTACTCAAGACTATTCCTAGTTCCAAGAAAGGAAAAAGTTGGAGACCTATTCTCGACCTGTCCACCTTAAATACATACATCATTGTCCCAAAATTCAAAATGCTGACCCTACAGCAACTTCTTCCCATGCTGGGCAAGGAGTGTTGGCTGGTAACTCTAGATCTCAAGGAGGCATACCTGCACGTCCCCATTCGACCAATCTGCAGAAGATACCTCAGATTTCTTGCAGGATCAGAGCATTATCAATTCTCAGCATTGCCCTTTGGCTTATCTCCTGCCCAGAGTATTCACAAAATGCCTGGCATCAGTAATCGCCCACTGCAGACTACAGGGAATTCAAATTTACCCATACCTGGACGACTGCCTGCTACAAGGGGACAACAAAAGCAAGCTGACAACAGATTTACAAAGGGTCATTTACTTGCTACAAGCACTGGGATACACAGTCAATTTACAAAAATCAAGGCTGATACCATCCCAGACAAGGACATTCTTGGGCTGAATTGGACACAGTAAAACAAATGGCTTTCCTAACTGCAGAAAAACAGAGAACTCCTCTTTACTTCTTGGCACTAACAAAACAGAACAAGTTAACAGCAAGAAAAGTACTGCAGGCCTTGGGCTTCATGGCATCATGCATAATCTTGGTCCCACTTGCCAGACTACATATGAGAAAACTACAGTGGTACCTAAAGAATTTATGGTCCCAACACAGGCACAGCCTAGAAACAGAAATTCCACTAATTCCATGCTTAAAACAGGAGTTCCTATGGTGGGCTCAAGCATGCCAGTCAAACCCAGGGCTACCCTTTCGCAGATGTCAAGCAAGCCAGACCATCACAACAGACGCTTCAGACCTAGGATGGGGGGCCCACATGCTGGACAAATGCATGCAAGGATTGTGTTCGCAGGATCAACTTCACCTGCACATCAACCTAAAAGAAATGCTGGCAGTAAAACTGGCAATCCAAAACTTCAGACCATTTCTCAGAGGGCCAGTTGATGATAAGGACAGACAACACCACAGTCATGTGGTACATCAACAAACAGGGAGGCACTCATTCATACCCCCTATGCAGAATGACTTTGGAGCTGTGGAACCTGGCACTCAGCTACAACATCCAGTTACAGGCAATATTTGTACCGGGAAAAGAAAATACTCTAGCAGACATACTAAGCAGAACCACATCGGATGCCCACGAATGGATGCTACATCCGGACATCTTCAAGACCATCTCAAAGCAATGGGGAATGCCTCAGATAGATCTATTTGCTTCCCCTCTCAATCACCAGCTCAAAAAGTTCTGCACAAGGACATTCCACCCACTAGCATGGAAAGTGGATTCGCTCTCCTTCAGCTGGAAAGTCCTAACAGCATATGCATTCCCACCTCTTCCCTTGATACACAAGGTATTACTAAAAATCAAGGAAGAACGTCCAAGGATAATCCTAATAGCTCCAAACTGGCCAAGACAACACTGGTACCCACTGCTGAGGAGCATGTCTCAGAACAATATGTGGCCAATACCCTGATGCCTTTGATGTTAACTCAGAACAACTACAGCATCATGCATCCAAACCTAAAACGTTGCAACTGACTGCATGGAACATCACATAGCAGCAGCTATTCCAGAACTTTCCCAAAGAGTTAAAGACATTATTCTTGAAGCCGCAGACCTTCAACAAGAAGGAACTATGCAGGAAAATGGAAAAGGTTTGTCATTTGGAGTACTGAAAGAGGAAAAGATGTGTCAAACATAGATATGCCTAACATTCTGGAGTATCTGGCAGAACTTCTACATTCAGGCCTGTCCTACTCCTCCATCAAGATACATGCATCAGCTATATCAGCAGAATACAGCTTTGATCCACCTGTTTTTCACACCCATTACTCAGACAGTTCCTCAGAGGAATCAAGAATGTAAAACCTCCAAGGAAACCACCTTTACCAGCTTGGGACTTGAACTTTGTGCTAGAAAAGTTGACGCTATCACCCTTTGAGCCAGCAGCAACAGCAGACCTACAGCATCTATCGTGGAAAACCGCCTTCCTACTGGCAATAACCTCAGCCAGGAGGGTTTCTGAACTCCAGGCCCTAATGGCAGTACAACCCTTCCTAATCTTCCATCAAGATAGTGTCCATGAGGACTAATCCTACATTTATGCCTAAGGTGGTATCCAGAGTGTCTTTAAACCAGGCAATCCACCTGCCTACCTTCTTTCCCAACCCACAAAACAGAGGGGAAAGAATACTGCATACCTTGGATGTACATAGACAGCTACGCTACTACCTGGACAGAACAAAGTAGCAGAAAAACTGATCAGCTTTTTGTAGCCTATGCAACAGGAAGGGAAGGAAAAGCTATTTCCAAACAGACAATCTCCAAATGGATAGGAAATTGCATACGATTCTGTTACTCCTTCCATGGAAAACCAATTCCACAGAACATAAGACCTCATTCTACAAGAGCAACAGCCACTACCACAGCCTTTTTACGAGGAGTGGCAACCAAAGACATTATTGAGGCGGCTACTTGGACCTCCGTGCATACATTTGCCAAGCATTATAATTTGCCTCTATATTCCAGATCCCGAGCAGGGTTTGCCACTGCTGTACTGCAAGGGATCCTAAACACACCATAATCTAGTTTCTTCCTCCTCCCTAGTTGGCTATGGTATTCTACCCAGTTGTTATGACTGCAGATGCATCCATGAAGGACATAGTACAGTTTTGTACCTACCATAAATGTAGATGTCCGAACTGGATAGCATCTGCAGTCAGGATTACCCTCCCTCCTTCCCCTCTGTGGTACTCCTAGGGTGTTTACCCTCCTAATAGCTAGCTGGTGGGGGGGAGTCTTTTATGGTGTATTTGTTGTATATATGTACATACATGCTTATTTTTTGTGTTTACCACTATATTTTGGAAACATTGGCATTTATCCAAAATTTTAGCCTTCAAGAGGGCTACTGGCATCTGGGGCAAGAAACACTGAGGAAAATGGCGTCGGCTGATGCCTTTATACCCGAAGACCAACAGAGATGACGTCGGGTGAAGTGCGACATCAGCCGAAGCCGGACCCGGACTTTGGAATCCGGCCGACTGAAGGGCTGCCTGACGACAGGACAACCCAGTTGTTATGACTGCAGATGCTATCCAGTTCGGACATCTACATTTATGGTAGGTACAAAACTGTACTTTTTAATTACTTTGCTTCCTTTGATATTAATTAGTGGCCATCTTTGATACAGCATTTATGGAATGTTTGAATGATAGGCTTGAAAATGTGGCAGTCAATTATTTTCAAAGTAATAACTGTAGTTTAGTGTTGAAGTGTGAGAATTGAGACCCTTGTGATTAATAGGTGTTACTTGTGCTGAGAAGGTTTGTGTTGCATTCAGTTTTAATACTGTAGTTCGAATTAAGAGTCTTTGTTAGTCTTCCTTCCCCAACAAAACACTGCATGCAATGCAAAATTGCTGCAACAAAACACCAGAAGAAACATGCACTATTACAGAGAAAATGTAGAAAATACAAAATCAAATACTTACAAAAATAAGATGAAAATATTTTTTCTTTGTGACACTCTCACCTTTGGATTAAAGGGAAAGACATCTTAAGTCTTTGTAATAATAAGAAATAACTTGTTTTTTTGTTTTTTTTATTTGCGACTAAAAACTAAGCTTTAAAACCTTGCTTTTATTTGGACTCCAGGCCACATGTTTTATCTGAGGTGTGACGCTGGCAATCTGTGATTGAAAAGTCACATTTCAATGCCGTTGTTTAACAGACATTCCCCCAGATTATGGAAACCCTGCACTGTGTGCAAGATTAGTACAGAGGCTCCAGCAGGCAATATGTCTGCTGTGTAATCCAGGAATAACCTGTAGGGGCATGCACGGGCGCTCCTGCACTAGTCCTGCACGGACTCAGCCCCTGTATGCAAATAACCCCATTTGCAGGAGAAATCCATGCAAATGAGGTGAATTTGCGATCCAGGAAGCTGGAAACCATCCATGCAGGAATAGTGTAATCTGCAGAAATGTACTCTTGCCAGTAACGGAGTACATTTCTGCAAATGACAAAACAAAGCCATGACAGCTCCAAATAAAGGGTGGATATCATGTATAAAGCATGCCAATGGCCAACTATAAGGCCATTGGCATGGAAAACACTTGCAAAAAATAAAAATCAACTTTTTTTTTTTTAGCCGATCTCGGCTGTTTAAGTGTAGGGCAATGGCATACAAACGGGATTGGAGGGAAAATAAGAAAAAAAAACTAAAATAAGCATTCTAACCAAAATCACTATTTTGCCATTATACTCAATGGCAGGCAGAAGACAGCATAGCCAGTGAATAGTGGTTGCAAAGGGGGAAGGCTCAGTGTGGGACATAATCTCGGAGAGTCAAACAAACAGGTTTATTAAACTTCAAAAAGCTGGTGATTAGACCGGTTTCAGCTAAAAGCTTTCCTCAGTAATACATTAGTGACATTGTAAGAAGCCCTTATATAGCTGAAAGTTTTGAATCCATGACATCATTTCCTGTAATTAATTAAATAAAAAATGTTATAATGGTGAATTTTCACAATTAACACATTATGGAAATACCATCCATCCATATGCCAAAGTATTATTATGACAAAACTCCTATAATGAAAATGTCAAATAGAGAAAACAAAAGAAATAGAAATTGTAATGTTATACAATAAGGATTAAATTACTTACTGCAAACTCATAGTTTATCATTTAACCCTGGGGGAAAAAGTCCCCCTAGTTTAATAATCCACCTTCTCTCCTTTGTATTGAGAATGTCGTGCCATCCTGATTTGAAAGTGCGATCCCCCACAATTCGATCAATGATAGTAAAAGTAAATCTTGCATTGGAATGTTTAGTTGTATGTTTGTACAGTGCATTAGTAATTCTGTGGTTTCTGATGTCCCCCAAGTGCTCTGAAATTCTGATGCGGAACTGCCTTGATGTCTGGCCAATGTAGAATGCCTGACATGTACAGGTGGCTAAATAGATTATCCAATCTGAACTGCAATTTCCGAAGAAATTGATGTCATATACCTGACCTGTGTTTTTACTAGTAAAACTCGTGGTTTTAAAAATGTAATTGCAAAAACTGCAATGGCCACAAGGGAAGTTCCCAATCAACTTGTCTCCAGTAAGTGTCCTTTGTGTATAGTTATCCTGCTTGATTTTTGATGTTTTTTTGTAATGAGAGTGTTTATACAGCATCATGCATCCAAACCTAAAACGTTGCAACTGACTGCATGGAACATCACATAGCAGCAGCTAATCCAGAACTTTCCCAAAGAGTTAAAGACATTATTCTTGAAGCCGCAGACCTTCAACAAGAAGGAACTATGCAGGAAAATGGAAAAGGTTTGTCATTTGGAGTACTGAAAGAGGAAAAGATGTGTCAAACATAGATATGCCTAACATTCTGGAGTATCTGGCAGAACTTCTACATTCAGGCCTGTCCTACTCCTCCATCAAGATACATGCATCAGCTATATCAGCAGAATACAGCTTTGATCCACCTGTTTTTTCACACCCATTACTCAGACAGTTCCTCAGAGGAATCAAGAATGTAAAACCTCCAAGGAAACCACCTTTACCAGCTTGGGACTTGAACTTTGTGCTAGAAAAGTTGGCACTATCACCCTTTGAGCCAGCAGCAACAGCAGACCTACAGCATCTATCGTGGAAAACCGCTTTCCTACTGGCAATAACCTCAGCCAGGAGGGTTTCTGAACTCCAGGCCCTAATGGCAGTACAACCCTTCCTAATCTTCCATCAAGATAGTGTCCATGAGGACTAATCCTACATTTATGCCTAAGGTGGTATCCAGAGTGTCTTTAAACCAGGCAATCCACCTGCCTACCTTCTTTCCCAACCCACAAAACAGAGGGGAAAGAATACTGCATACCTTGGATGTACATAGACAGCTACGCTACTACCTGGACAGAACAAAAGTAGCAGAAAAACTGATCAGCTTTTGTAGCCTATGCAACAGGAAGGGAAGGAAAAGCTATTTCCAAACAGACAATCTCCAAATGGATAGGAAATTGCATACGATTCTGTTACTCCTTCCATGGAAAACCAATTCCACAGAACATAAGACCTCATTCTACAAGAGCAACAGCCACTACCACAGCCTTTTTACGAGTGGCAACCAAAGACATTATTGAGGCGGCTACTTGGACCTCCGTGCATACATTTGCCAAGCATTATAATTTGCCTCTATATTCCAGATCCCGAGCAGGGTTTGCCACTGCTGTACTGCAAGGGATCCTAAACACACCATAATCTAGTTTCTTCCTCCTCCCTAGTTGGCTATGGTATTCTACCCAGTTGTTATGACTGCAGATGCATCCATGAAGGACATAGTACAGTTTTGTACCTACCATAAATGTAGATGTCCGAACTGGATAGCATCTGCAGTCAGGATTACCTCCTCCTTCCCTCTGTGGTACTCCTAGGGTGTTTACCCTCCTAATAGCTAGCTGGTGGGGAGTCTTTATAGTGTATTTGTTGTATATATGTACATACATGCTTATTTTTGTGTTTACCACTATCTTTTGGAAACATTGGCATTTATCCAAAATTTTTAGCCTTCAAGAGGGCTACTGGCATCTGGGGCAAGAAACACTGAGGAAAATGGCGTCGGCTGATGCCTTTATGCCGAAGACCAACAGAGATGACGTCGGGTGAAGTGCGACATCAGCGAAGCGGACCGGACTTTGGAATCCGGCCGACTGAAGGGCTGCCTGGCGACAGGACAACCCAGTTGTTATGACTGCAGATGCTATCCAGTTCGGACATCTACATTTATGGTAGGTACAAAACTGTACTTTTAATTACTTTGCTTCCTTTGATATTAATTAGTGGCCATCTTTGATACAGCATTTATGGAATGTTTGAATGATAGGCTTGAAAATGTGGCAGTCAATTATTTTCAAAGTAATAACTGTAGTTTAGTGTTGAAGTGTGAGAATTGAGACCCTTGTGATTAATAGGTGTTACTTGTGCTGAGAAGGTTTGTGTTGCATTCAGTTTTAATACTGTAGTTCGAATTAAGAGTCTTTGTTAGTCTTCCTTCCCCAACAAAACACTGCATGCAATGCAAAATTGCTGCAACAAAACACCAGAAGAAACATGCACTATTACAGAGAAAATGTAGAAAATACAAAATCAAATACTTACAAAAATAAGATGAAAATATTTTTTCTTTGTGACACTCTCACCTTTGGATTAAAGGGAAAGACATCTTAAGTCTTTGTAATAATAAGAAATAACTTGTTTTTTTGTTTTTATTTGGACTAAAAACTAAGCTTTAAAACCTTGCTTTTATTTGGACTCCAGGCCACATGTTTTATCTGAGGTGTGACGCTGGCAATCTGTGATTGAAAAGTCACATTTCAATGCCGTTGTTTAACAGACATTCCCCCAGATTATGGAAACCCTGCACTGTGTGCAAGATTAGTACAGAGGCTCCAGCAGGCAATATGTCTGCTGTGTAATCCAGGAATAACCTGTAGGGGCATGCACGGGCGCTCCTGCACTAGTCCTGCACGGACTCAGCCCCTGTATGCAAATAACCCCATTTGCAGGAGAAATCCATGCAAATGAGGTGAATTTGCGATCCAGGAAGCTGGAAACCATCCATGCAGGAATAGTGTAATCTGCAGAAATGTACTCTTGCCAGTAACGGAGTACATTTCTGCAAATGACAAAACAAAGCCATGACAGCTCCAAATAAAGGGTGGATATCATGTATAAAGCATGCCAATGGCCAACTATAAGGCCATTGGCATGGAAAACACTTGCAAAAAATAAAAATCAACTTTTTTTTTTTTAGCCGATCTCGGCTGTTTAAGTGTAGGGCAATGGCATACAAACGGGATTGGAGGGAAAATAAGAAAAAAAAACTAAAATAAGCATTCTAACCAAAATCACTATTTTGCCATTATACTCAATGGCAGGCAGAAGACAGCATAGCCAGTGAATAGTGGTTGCAAAGGGGGAAGGCTCAGTGTGGGACATGTAACTATGCATTAGCAGGCAATCCTATGCAAATGAGGGGAATGATAGTGAATCCCAGATTTCCTCTGCATGCTAGTCAGCACCCAACAGTGTAAGAGCAGGAATAGCTTGGTGCAAGTCTAGGAGTTAGCTGACATCATGGGGGGGGGGGTGTCCGGCCTACTAAAAGCGGATTGGAGCCCTGTGGCTCAGGTTTGCTCCTTGCTTAGCAAGGGGGTGTGTCTGAGGCTGCCTAGCACTCTTTACATTGCCTAAGCAGGTGTACTGCCGTGCACCGGGTTTTAAAGGGAAAAAAAAAAGTAAACCAGGAAATAGCAGCTCTGTGCACATTTGAGCACTGTGTTTGTGCAGTGTGCCCCCGGTCTTAAACTGGAAGGCAGTGGGAAGGGAAAACAGCAGTAGGAAGGTAATTTAGAAGAACTAGCATAGCTGGCAGGTGAAATGTATCAGAATCAGCCAATTACTCAGACAGCAGACCAGCCCATCCCAGATCACTACTAAAAACTATGCAAACACCTTTCCCTCTGGTTTTTCCCATACTCTACACCACTGGTATATACAAGCAGGGAAGTTTTAACAAACAAAACAACAAAATGATAGGGGCTGCAATAGCTATCATACAACATGTGGAAGAGGCTGAAGGTGGTGAGGATGTGAATGCTGTCTACCAACCCACAGTGAGGAGGTGGAGAAGAGTGTACAGATCCAGGGTAACCTATCAGGGGCTACATGAGCTGGAGATAGTGGAGTGCTATAGGGTGGACAAGGACCTCTTACAGCAAATTGTTGAGCTATGCTGGCCACACCTGACACACAGAACTAACAGAGGGGAACCCATTCCAGTGGATACCAAGCTATGTGTAGGGCTAAGAATACTAGCTACAGGTATCTTCCAAAGGCCAACTGGTTGACATGATAGGGATGTCACAGGCATCAGCATCCAGGGTACTCCTCCAGTTCCTGGATGCCATGTCAGTACATGCCGGTGAGCATGTATATTTCCTCAACACCTGTGAGGCATTGGCCAGCAATATGCAACTGTTCCACCAAATAGCAGAATACCCTGAGGTAGTGGGTGCTCTGGACTGCATGCACATATGCATCAAAGAACCACTCAGTGAGCAGGGTAGGGTCTACATCAACCGCAAGGGCTTCCCCTCCATCAACATCCAGGTTGTGTGCGATGCCCAGGGCATAACAATGAATGTGTGTGCTGGCTGACCTGCAAGCTATCACAATTCCCACATCTGGCATCTGACGCAGCTGTACCAGAAATTTGCCAATGGGGACATCCCTTATGGTCACCTAGTGGTGGATGCTGGTTACGTACTGGAGCCGTGGCTGATGACACCCATCAGAAATGCACACACACCCGAACAAAAACTCCATAATGAGGCACATGCACAGACCAGAATTATAATAGAGCATGTGTTTGGGATGCTCAAGTTATGGTTCCAGTGCCTGGACACATCCAGTGGAGCCTTGCAGTACTCACCAGCTACATGTACCCAAATTGTCATCGTATGTGCCATGCTACACAATATGATCCTGTGGAAACAGCTGCAGCAGGAACAGCATGAGGCAGGGCCACACAGCCCTCCTACCATTGCCAAGGCCTGCACAGACACAGAGTGACTCGGAGGAGGAACAACCTGAGCCTGCCCCAGTAGGCAGAAGGAGGTATGCCCAGTATGCCCTGGTCTTGGCAAAGAGGCAACACATAGCACATGCACTGACACAGGAGGGACCCAGGAAATGACACTTCTCTCTGCCTTGCACATACAGTAAAAGGGATGCCAAACATGACACTGCCTGTGCTCAACCATGTGTAGGGAGTATACTATGTGCATTCGACATAGGCAGCCCTGCAGCACCACCCTCAATACTGGGACACCAACAAGGTAAGTCACTCAACCTACAAGCCACATAAAAGGAAAAAATACCAAATAATCAGAAGCCAAAAGGAGCAGACCAACCACCTTGTGAACCACGATTTATTCCAATATGTTGAGCGCTTTCTTCCACACTAAAGGGACTTCCTCAGAACAATGTACAACAAACACCCAGCTCTTTTTATACTCCACCCTAATTAAACAATTAAATCACTAATTGTTAAAACCATCAAAAAAATCAAATACATTTAAAAGTACATTTAAAACAGGCAAAACACATTCACAAATTGTGATTAAAAACTTTAACATAGAAACTTCATTATTTTTATATATGAATAATATATAAAAATAATAATGTTGGGTTAACAACATAATTTATATGTCCCTCATTTACCCCAAAATATTACGCAACTTTAAAATACTAGAAATAGTGATCATTTCATTTATTCCAGGGTAATGAGAAGCATTTAAAAACAGTTGCCATTTTAATTCCATAATATCAGATGCACATCTAATATTCTTCCCTGCACATCTTTTTGCAGCTGTTGCACCACCATAAATTTAAACTTATGTCCTGCATTTGTATGTATATGTCTGTACAATGGACTTGTGATTCTATTATTCCTTATGTCACCTAGATGTTCACCAATCCTGAATTTGAATTTCCTACAGGTTTTCCCAATATAAAATACAGGGCAGTCCTGACATTTAGCCATATATGTCACATTGATGGAATTATAGTTAAAATGTCCATTTATATGTATTGTTCTTCTATTTAACTTAAAATATTTCCCTGTTTCCAAAATGAATGAACAGTACATACAGCTATTGCACTTAAAATTACCCATGGCTCTGTTGACTGTTACCTTCTCAACCCTCCTTTCTAAAATGTTCTTGAAAGATCTGTCTTTCCTATATACTATTTTGGGAGTTTTACCAATCTTCTGTGCAATATTTTCATCAAATTGTAAAATCTCCCAATTTCTTTGAATAATATCAGTTATAATACTGGCTTCACTGTTGTATGTAATTATTAAACTCATACATATATTGGTATTGTCTGTATTGCCCACCATTGACACTGCTCTCCCTGAGTAAACATTGTTTGCATAATCCAAAATGGGCTTATACATTCCCATATCCCACTTATTTTCAACCTCTGTTGGTATAGCTGACATGTTATTTGGGTAACCCCTCTGCCTAAACATCTGCAATATGAAATCCACCTCACATAGAAAATCTTCATATTGGTTGACCATTCTGGCTGCCCTCACCAATTGACCCTTAACTACAGATTTCTTTTGATGGTGCGGGTGCCAGCTGGTATAATCCAAATATGAATTAGAAAAGGTAGATTTTCTGTAGATATTAGTGATAAAAGTTTTGTTGCTTGTGTCAATGCGTAGTTCAATGTCCAGATAAGTAATTTTCACCTTATTGTACTCATAAGTAAATTTTAAAAATTCAACTGACTTATTTATATATTCTAAAAGTTCTATTAATCTTTGCTCAGTTCCTCTCCAAATAAGGAACAGGTCATCCAGGAATCTAGTGTAAGGCACTGTCAGTTTCAAAAGAACTTTGCATTAGGAATTCCTATTCCTAAAATGACATGAACAGATTTGCAAAAGTGGGGTCACATGCTGTCCCCATTGCTACACCCTTCATCTGTCTATAATACTGGCCTTCAAAAAAATATAATTCTTCTTTAAAACTACCTCTATCAATGTGATGAACTTATTAATCTGATCTTGGTCAAAAATGTGCGTCTTATTCAATTGCTGTTCAACCCATGATAATCCTATTTCATGAGGTGTAACCGAAAAAAGATTGGTTACATCCACAGTCACCAAAATTAAATCAGGGGTAACTTCAATCGCTTTTAACTTTTCCAAAAACTGCCACAAATCTTTACTAATATAAATAAATTTCTCCAAACTTCTTTGCAATTTGTTATCCAGATATTTACTGATAAAGCAAGTTTTGGATCTTTTTCCGTTTACAATAGGTCTGAATTTAGGATTTTTCAGGCCTTTGTGGATTTTCGGAATACCAAATATATTAGACACCATGGGATGTTCATTTAGCATGTAAAAATATTCAGATTCATTAATTTGTCCTAGAAACAGCATGTCACTTAACAATAAATCTATTTTGTGGTGAGCAACTTTAACTTTATTTAGGGAACTCTTTTCATAAGTACCATCCAACAGTAGGGCATTCATCCCATTTAAATAGTCCCCTTTATTCATGACTACCACGCTGTTGCCTTTGTCAGGTTTCATAAATTGTACGTCTTTATTATTTATAACTCTACTCAACAATTCTTCATTATTTAAATTTTTTACAGACTTCACCAACTCATTACTCCTTACATTGTTCCCATAAAAGTGTCATGTCTTTTTCACACATTTTCTTTCAAATAAGCCAACCACATTGTTGAAGGGTGGATTGAATACACTTGTTTTTTTTTTTTAGCTCTTCTGTACGTTCATTGTGTAACTCACCACTGGAATTAAACTAAACTCTCAAATTTAATTTTCTGGTATAACGCTTGAGATCAACTAATGTGTTTACTACGTTTCCTTTTCTGCTAAGAATAAAGGTGTAACCTTTTGCCAATAAATTGGCATTGTCAGCAGTTAAATCAATGCATGAATGATTTTACATTTTAAAATCTTTTTATCATTACAAACAATCACAGGCTCCAAACCAATTTCATTCATGACGTGTAACAATATTTCCAATTCAACACCTTGACTTAGCTCTTGGGAAACAGACAATTCATTTGATATTATATTGCCATTATTAATGTTGTACATACTACTTACATCACTATTACATTCAATATGCCCATCCATAACACCAGACTCTGTTCTATTACTATTTGCATTGAAAATGGTAGGATCATTAATATTGCTCCCTGGATCCAATACACATACATGATCCAAGATACCATCAACATTGTTGAATTCTAACTCATTTACTTGTCCGGAAAAGCTATACGTTGAAAAGTCACTTAAACAATCAGCGTTATTAGTTTCAGTCCCAGAAACAACTTCAGGAGTTAATTCAGCAAATTTGCTTTCAGTGGATGATTGTGAATTAGCACTTGCCCCATTCCATATACAACCCACACTCTCGACCAAATTTACGCCAGTCAAGATTTTAAGTTAAATGGAAGAAAAATATGTATAAATGGACATTTTAACTGTAATTCCACCAATGTGACATATATGGCTAAATGTCAGGACTGCCCCATATTTTATATTGGGAAACCCTGTAGGAAATTCAAAGTCAGGATAGGTGAACATCTAGGTGACATAAGGAATGATAGAATCACAAGTCCATTGTACAGACATATACATACAAATGCAGGACATAAGTTTTAATTTATGGTAGTGCAACAGCTGCAAAAAGATGTGCAGGGAAGAATATTAGATGTGCATCTAGATATTATGGAATTAAAATGGCAACTGTTTTAAATGCCTCCCATTGCCATGGAATAAATGAAATGATCACTATTTCTAGTATTTTAAAGTTGCGTAATATTTTGGGGTAAATGAGGGACATATAAATTATGTTGTTAACTCAAAATTATTATTTTTATATATTATTCATATATACAAATAATGACGTTTCTATGTTAAAGTTTTTAATCACAATTTGTGAATGTGTTTTGTCTGTTTTAAATGTATTTTTAAATGTATTACTTGATTTTTTTTTTATGGTTTTAACAATTAGTGATTTAATTGTTTAACTAGGGTGGAGTATAAAAAGAGCTGGGTGATTGTTTTACATTGTTCTGAGGAAGTCCCTTTAGTGGGGAAGAAAGCGCTCAACATATTGGAATAAATTGTGGTTCACAAGGTGGTTGGTCTGTTCCTTTTGGCTTCTGATTATTTGGTATTTTTTCCTTTTTTGTGGCTTGTCGGTTTTGCCAGAGGAATGGAGACTTCCACCTCCAGTGGAGAAATATTGGAACTATTACAGCAGATAAACCAGCAACTGGCGGTCCATATATCACAAATTAAGGTGTTAATGGACAAACCAGGGACTTTGGCCAATATTTTTGGCAGTCTTGGTTATCCTCTCACCCAGCCTTCACCATCATCTATGTTTGATTCAGCTCCTGGTTTGTCTTTTCCAGATAGACAGCTCAGTATTAATGCAGAAAATCCAGAAGTAAAGAATAGTACTGTGTCTCAAAGTGTTAATTGTTGGAAAGAAAATACATTTTTATTCCAAACTGGGAATACAGTGGACATATCCAATCAGCAGCATGAAATTGCTATGGAGGAGAAGCTTAAATGTTTTGAAAAAGATTTGTTAGCATACAAAAAAACTTCAAGTGGAGAATGCATATTTGGGAAGAAATATAGAACTGCAGCAGGTTCCATGAGGTCTTAGACTATGGAGGTACCCAAATGGAGCAAGTGAGAACAGTGAAATGTTGGAAGAATTACATGCTCTTTTTGACAAGACTGGTATAAACTAATGAAAATTATGATAAAATTCAATAGTGTCAAGTTGAATGACATGGTTAAACATTTAGAAGTGCTTGATAGGTCCATTCAGACTGATTTAGGAGGTTCCCAGTGTCAAGTAATGCTCCATGGTATTTTACGTTCACTAAATGAACAATGTAACACTGTGTTTACCCATAAAACAAATAAAATCAAAAGGGATATTCGTGAATATCAAGATAAGGCCATGTATCCCTAGTTGCCAGGTCACCAAGGCAATGAGCAACAACTGGTCAATGACCGAGGGTTTAATTCAGCGAAAAAGTTGCGTGACACAAGGAAACATCAGGGTGAGTAACGTCCACGATTGCAGTTTGGCGCCAATATGGAGGAGGTAGTTTGGCATTCTGAGAGGCTCTGGGGGAAAGCACAAACTTACAACTACAAGGGCAAAAATTACAGGGATTATGGTGCTCAGGGAGCAAAACCTAAAGGTCCAAGGACCCAGAATGTATGACATAGTCTTCATGCCGATGTCGTTTGGAGGTCCCAACCTGAAGGAATTGTAAGTTTATGTGGTTTTAATAATAGAGTCATTGGCTTGGGCGAAGCATCTAATTTTAATTTGCAGGTTAATGTTGGTGTGACTGGCATAAGTTTGGTCGAGAGTGTGGGTCGTATATGAAATGGGACAAGTGCTAATTCGCAATCATACATTGAAAGCAAATTTGCTGAATTAACTCCTGAAGTTGTTTCTGGGACCGAAACTAATAACGCTGATTGTTTAAGTGACTTTTCAACTTATAGCTTTTCCGGACAAGTAAATGAGTTAGAATTCAACAATGTTGATGGTATTTTGGATCATGTATGCGTATTGGATTCAGGGGCAATATTAATGATCCTACCATTTTCAATGCAAATAGTAATAGAGCGGAGTCTGGTGTTATGGATGGGTATATTGAATGTAATTGTGATGCAAGTAGTATGTACAACGTTAATAATGTTAATATAATATCAAATTAATTGTCTGTTTCCCAAGAGCTAAGTCAAGGTGTTGAATTGGAAATATTGTTACAGATCATGAATGATGAAATTGGTTTGGAGCCTGTGACTGTAATAATAAAAAAGATTTTAAAATGTATAATTATTCATGCATTGATTTAACTGCTGACCATGCCAATTTACTGACAAAAGGTTACACCTTTGTTCCTAGCAGAAAAGGAAACCTAGTAAACACATTAGTTGATCTCAAGTGTTATACCACAAAATTAAATTTGAGAGTTTGGTTTAATTCCAGTAGTGAGTTACACAATGAATGTACAGAAGAGCTAAAAAAACAAGTGTATTCAATCCACCCTTAAACAATGTGGTTGGCTTATTTGAAAAAATGTGTGAAAAACACACAAGACACTTTTATGGGAACAATGTGAGGAGTAATGAGTTGGTGAAAGCTGTAAAAAATGTAAATAATGAAGAATTGTTGGGTGGAGTTATAAATAATAAAGAGGTACGATTTATGAAACCTGACAAAGGCAACGGCGTGGTAGTCATGAATAAAGGGGACTATTTAAATGGGATGAATGCCCTACTGTTGGATGGTACTTATGAAGAGAGTTCCCTAAATGAAGTTAAATTTGCTCACCACAAAATAGATTTATTGTTAAGTGACATGTTGTTTCAAGGACAAATTAATGAATCTGAATATTTTTACATGCTAAATGAACATTCCATGGTGTCTAATATATTTGGTATTCTGAAAATCCACAAAGGCCTGAAAAATCCTAAATTCAGACCTATTGTGGATGGAAAAAGATCCAAAACTTGGTTTATCAGTAAATATCTGGATAAATTACAAAGAAGTTTGGAGAAATGTACTTATATTAGTAAAAATTGTGGCAGTTTTTGGAAAAGTTAAAAGCGATTGAAGTTGCTCTTGATTTAATTTTGGTGACTGTGGATGTAACCAGTCTTTTTTCGGTTATACCTTATGAAATAGGATTATCATGGGTTGAACAGCAATTGAATAAGACATACATTTTTGACCAAGATCAGATTAATAAGTTCATCACATTGATAGAGGTAGTTTTAAAGACTAATTATATTTTTTGAAGGCCAGTATTATAGACAGATGAAGGGTGTAGCAATTGCGAATCTGGTCATGTCATTTTGGGAAGAGGAATTCCTAATGCAAAGTTCTTTTGAAACTGACATAGTACATTACACTAGATTCCTGGATGACCTGTTCATTATTTGGAGAGGAACTGAGCAAAGATTAATAGAACTTTTAGAATATATAAATAAGTCAGTTGAATTTTTAAAATTTACTTATGAGTACAATAAGGTGAAAATTACTTATCTGGACATTGAACTACGCATTGACACAAGCAACAAAAAAGTTTATCACTAATATCTACAGAAAATCTACCTTTTCTAATTCATATTTGGATTATACTAGCTGGCATCTGCACCATCAAAAGAAATCTGTAGTTAAGGGTCAATTGGTGCGGGCAGCCAGAACGGTCAACCAATATGAAGATTTTCTATGCGAGGTGGATTTCATATTGCAGATGTTTAGGCAGAGGGGTTACCTGAATAACATGTTGTCAGCTATATCCACAGAGCTTAAAAATAAGCGGGATATGGGAATGTATAAGCCCATTTTGGATTATGCAAACAATGTTTACTCAGAGGGGAGCAGTATCAATGGTGGGCAATACAGATAATACCAATATATGTGTGAGTTTAATAATTACATACAACAGTGAAGCCAGTATTATAACTGATATTATTCAAAGAAATTGGGAGATTTTACAATTTGATGAAAATATTGCACCGAAGGTTGGTAGAACTCCCAAAATAATATATAGGAAAGACAGATCTTTCAAGAACATTTTAGAAATGAGGGTTGAGAAGGTAACAGTCGACAGAGCCATGGGTAATTTTAAGTGCAATAGCTGTATGTACTGTTCATTCATTTTGGAAACAGGGAAATATTTTAAGTTAAATTGAAGAACAATATGTATAAATGGACATTTTAACTATAATTCCACCAATATGACCTATATGGCTACATTTCAGGACTGCCCCATATTTTATATTGGGAAAACCTGTAGGAAACTCAAAGTCAGGATAGGTGAGCATCTAGGTGACATAAGGAATAATAGAATCACAAGTCCATTGTACAGACATATACATACAAATGCAGGACATGAGTTTAAATTTATGGTGGTGCAACAGCTGCAAAAAGATGTGCAGGTTAGAATATTAGATGTGCATCTGTATATTAAGGAATTAAAATGGCAACTGTTTTTAAATGCTTCCCATTACCCTGGAATAAATGAAATGATCACTATTTATAGTATTTTAAAGTTGAGTAATATTTTGGGGTAAATAAAGGACATATAAATTATGTTGTTAACCCAACATTATTATTTTTTATATATTATTTCATGTATAAAAATAATGAAGTTTTTATATTAAAGTTTTTAATCTCAATTTGTGAATGTGTTTTGTCTGTTTTAAATGTACTTTTAAATGTATTACTTGATTTTTTTTATGGTTTTAATAATTAGTGATTTAATTGTTTAATTAGGGTGGAGTATAAAAAAGAGCTGGGTGTTTGTTTTACATTGTTCTGAGGAGGTCCCTTTAGTGGGGAAGAAAGCGCTCAACATATTGGAATAAGTCGTAAGTCACTCAACCTACCAATTGCTGAATGGAGTAGAATGTGTTGTTACCTGTATCTACGGCATGGATTTGAGCATGCAAGGGAATTAGGTGGCTGAATGGTATGCTAGCAGATAGTAGACACCTATAGTGGCACCATGAGATCTGTAACAAATACTGGTGTCACCATAGTAGCCAGTACTACACAGGGCGACAAAACCCACTGCAGGAAATGTGCTGGGCCACATGTGTGTCCATATGACTCACACATGCCAGTCAGGGAGGTTCACATACCCAACAACAGTCTCAGCCAGCAGGACAGGTGTAGACAAACACAAACAAAGGCTGTGCTATGGCCTCTGAATGATGCCTATAGGTAACCTCCCCTCCCAGGCCTACACAGACAGACTACAGCAGGTCAGACAGTGGGATGCTAGTTCTGAAGTGTAGGAAGTCAGAAACTAATATGTAGGTCAATCAAAGCTAAGATCTGCAGTACACTGATATGCCTCTAGTCAGCATGATAGGTTAGAATACAGAATGAAATGGAGTGCCTGACATACCAGTACAGTCATAGCAAATGTGTAAAGTGTCAGGTGTGCCCCCCATCCTATGTAGAAATGTAGAAACAGTAAGGTGTGCCCCCTACTCCTGTGTAGAAATGTAGTAAGTCAGGTGTGCCCCTTCTCCCAATCCTGTGTAGAAATGTAGAAATAGTCAGGTGTGCCTCCCATCCAGTGTAGAAATGAAGTAACAGGTGTGCCCCCCGAGTCCTGTGTAGAAATGTAGAAACAGTCAGGTGTGCCCCCAATCCTGTGTAGAAATGTAATAACAGTCAGGTGTGCCCCCCACTCCTGTGTAGAAACAGTCAGGTGTCCCCCCCCCACAATCTTATGTAGAAATGTAGTAACAGTCAGGTGTGCCCCCCACTCCTATGTAGAAATATAGTAAGTCAGGTGTGCCCCTTCCCCCAATCCACTGTAGAAATGTAACAGTCAGGTGTGCCCCCTCCCAACCACTACGTAGAAATGTAGTAACAGTCAGGTGTGCCCCCTCCCACAAACCTGCGTAGGAATGTAGTAACAGTCAGGTGTGCCCCCTCCCACAAACCTGCGTAGGAATGTAGTAACAGTCAGGTGTGCCCCCTCCCCCAATTCTATGTAGGAATGTCGTAAGAGTCAGGTGTGCTCCCCCCAACCCTACTTAGAAATGCAGTAACAGTTGGATGTGCCCCCCAAACCTATTTAGAAAAGTAGTAATGGTCTGGTATGCCCCCCCAATCCAATGTACACACGTAACAGGTGTGCCCCCCCACAACCCTGTGTAAAAATATAGTAACATGTATGTGTAGGTATAATACCAGTAGAGGACAGATGCACAGAGGTGGCCAAGATAGCAGGATAGGTTGTAGCATTTGCACAATATGCACATATGTGTGTAAGAATGGTGTGTGTTTCATATTGTGTGAGAGTGGTCAGTATGTATGCATGTTGAGGTAAGACCTGGTGGCCATTGTCCACTACTGCTAATGACAGGGACAAGTCCTCACAACTGCAGTGCCGCAGACAATTCCCACCAGTATAATACATGCTAGCAGTAAGCCATTGTAAATGTACGGTGATATGTCACCATCTGAAAGACTCACATGGCATGGCTGTTGGGCTACATATACAAGCAGTACACAGGGGAAAGTACCCCAGATATACAGTATATATTTTGTCACTGTGAAATGGAGACACCCTTGGAATTGTACATACAGGTATGCATCACATTATCTGGTCCTGTAGTAGGGGATACCGGTGTTTGCCTGAACACTTGCAGATCACAAAGGAGGGGTAGGGCTGATGTATTGGGAAACAGCTGATGTACCTGAACATGCCAGCATAACTGGAATGCCACATGCATATCTGTGTGTCAGATGTAAGTAGTGTCCATAGCACACATGCACCCAGCTCACACAAACACCACCCACAGGCACCTCTCTGGTCATATCCCTGCTGTGTGGAATGGGTACAATATGACCCCACCTGTATATGGCAATAGTGAAAGAATGCAGCATGGAGTGCAGGTGTCCCATGCAGGTGTGTCTCTAGCCATAGGTAGCACCCTGCCACTATCCACACCACTTGATTAAGACTGATAGAAGGTATTGGAATGAACACCTAGTACACCTACCTTGTCACCCCAGGGGAATATACTGTATGGTGATCTGAGACTGTAGGACTGACCAAATGCAACAGCCTGCCACATCTGGCCCGCATCAACACCTAATGGCCCACAGGTCTGAACCCAAGGCCTGTGTCTCACATGTACTGCCAATGCATGTTATGTCATGGACACCCAAATAACATAACACACTCCACATAGGCCATATGGACAAACCACAGTAGCATGTCCACCATGTCCCACTGCATGAACTGTGGACCAACACCAACACGCAGCTGTGATGGGGTGATAACCTTAGGGAAAGTATCGGAGAATGTATGCATAATGTATGGAAGAGGATAGAATAACTTGGGTGGGAGCATGGGCAGCATGGAATCTGCAAGGTCCGACACAAAGCTGGGTGCACACACTATCCCTGGCTGCAAACACATAAATGGGTAGCTACATACCTGCCAAAACATCACAATAGGGGTAATGTCGTGACTCATGGCCCCTGTGTGGATCTATACAGCTGTGAGGTATTGCTACGGCAAGATAATGTACAAATATGGAGTCCTCTGCCAGCACTGTACCAAGGTGCTAAACCAGATACACAGACCCAGCAGCAAGTGTCTGCAGCACCCCATCCAGAATGGCATAACTTACCATGAATATGTAGGCATCTGCTCACAATACCAGACACAGTGGCAGTCATCCTTGTCCCCCAAGACATCACTGTGAGCAGGAATGTCCATCTGACAGTACATAAGGACAGAAAACCTTACAGTGTATAACAGTACATGTCTGAATATCTCTAACAGCAGTACCATGTAGCTAAAGCAGCACAGATACAGTCACCTACAGTACACACTATCCCCTGCACAGTTTGTCCCCATATTGCCAAATGATCGATGGATACCCTGCAGAAACAGTTTGCTACCGGTAGGTGTACAACACAAAGGTCTGCACTGGAGTATAAACTACCTGGAATAGATCCACACATTCAATACAGAAGGGCATAATGGGCATGCTCACACACTTAGAGAAATGAAGGCAATGTCAGACAAGAACATACTGTAAGGTCATACTGGGCATGCTCACATACTTAAACAAATGAACCCCATGTCTGCAAACAGTGGACCATACATATCTGGCAGTTGCAGATGTCAGTGCATACACTCCTCAGTATGCACCAGTCATGCTTTGCACACACAGTGGATAGGAATGCAGATATATAGCCAAGGACAACACACTATAATAAGCCAAAAGTAGACTTACATAGATGTGTGGAAGAGAGTGACTGTGACAAGGAGCCATTCATTATGAGGCCCGTCCCACCCAGCACACAGCCAAATGGCTACAACCACATGAGGTGTAAATGTCACTCACTGTAGATATTAGCCACCGGTATCAGTCAGCATTACATTCTATGTGGTGCAAGTGCTAGCTGTGCAACATGACTGTACAAGGAAGTAGTCATCTAGCAGCTGTATACACGTACCTGTGGAATATTACCCTGTGTGTGTCTGCATGTGGTGTGTCAACCTCTAGATGAATTGGTTATGGCCCATGCACACACACTGCCCTCCCCATAGCCCTACTATGACAAGCCTGCTGAGGTCATCCACTTTGAAATACACATTTGAGAAAGGTGTAGCCCAGTAATCTCTGTGGCGCATCCTATAACTGTGTACTGCTGTAGTGTGATAAGCTAGTTAGGTAGGAGTTCTAATCCCAGATGTGGCAACTGTGTGTTTGTGTGTGTGTCCTTGTCTGTGTAGAGGACAATGCTTTTTAGGCTAGTCACACTCACTACAATTCAAATGCCCTACTTTGGCAAGGCTGCTGATGTCATTCACTGTGAAATACACCTTTGGGAAAGGTGTAGCCCAGTAATTTCTGTGGTGTGTCCTATAACTGCATACTGCTGTAGTGTGATAAACTAGTTAGGTAGGAGTTCTAATCCCAGACATGGCAACCATGTGTATATGTCTCTGTCTGCATAAGGGGCAATGCTTTTTAGGCTAGTGACACTCACTACAATTCAAATGCCCTATTTTGGCAATCCTGCTGATGTCATTCACTGTGAAATACACCTTTGAGGAAGGAGTACTCCAGTAATCTCTGTGGTGTGTCCTATTACAATGTAATGCTGTAGTGTGATATAGAACTCTGGTAAGGGTTCTATTCCCACACATGGCAGGTGCGTGTTTCTATGTCTGTGTAGGGAGCAATGCTTTTTAGGCTAGTCACACACACTACAATTCAAATGCCCTACTTTGGCAATCCTGCTGATGTCATTCACTGTGAAATACACCTTTAGGGAAGGAGTACTCCAGTGATCTCCGTGGTGTGTCCTATAACAGCGTAATGCTGTAGTGTGGTATAGAACTCTGGTCAGGGGTCTCGTCTCACACATGGCAGGTGTGGATGTTTGTGTGTGTGTTTCTATGTCTGTGTAGGGATAAATGCTTTTTAGGCTAGAGACACTCATTACAATTCAAATGCCCTACTTTGGCAGTCCTGCTGATGTCATTCAATGTGAAATGCACCTTTGGGGAAGGAGTACTCCAGTAATCTCCATGACACATCCTATTACAGCATAATGATGTAGTGTGATATAGAACTCTGGTAGGGGTTCTATTTTCACACATGGCAGGTGTGTGTGTGTTTCTATGTTTGTGTAGGGAGCAATGGCTAGTCACACACACTACAATTCAAATGCCCTACTTTGGCAATCCTGCAGATGCCAGTCACTGTGAAATACAACTTTGGGGAAGGAGTATTCCAGTAATCTCTGTGGTGCCTCCTATAACTGTGTGATGCTGTAGTGTAATAAACTAGTTCACTAGGAGTTCTCATCCCAGACATGGCAGGTGTGTGTGTGTGTGTCTGCCTGTGTTTCTGTGTGTGTGTGTGTGTGTGTGTGTTGGTGTTTGTCATTCGTATCCTGCATGGAGTTGGCTGTGAGTGTGTAACAATTGGACTCATTGTGGAGTGGGTTTTGCAAATTTCGTATATGGTTGCCCTAGTATATGTCACAATGTCTACCATACAGGGATAACAGATGTGAAATAGCTGAGAGGCTGGGGTGCAAATCCATACCCCTACATGTGACATCAAGGCCAGGCGAACAAACTTAGCAACTCTTGTATTACCCAGAGAACACTCTCAACCCATGTCTCATACACACACACACTTGCCTAGGCAACAACTGCTATGTTGTTAGTACCCTGCATATTGCCCACTGATAGTAACCATGGTGTGATTGCAGTGGGCTGCAGAGGGCATGGCACTCTGTCCATCAGTCCAGTAGACATGTACATGCAGACAGTGCACCTTCCCTATGTTCCCACTGGACACCTGCAACACCTGTGGTACCATCAAATGTGACCACAAATGACATACCATGCCTGAAACACATGCCCTGTATGGACAGATGCCACTGACACCAGGGAATACCTATATCATGCTACCAATGTAGGTGCAGGGTCAACCTGCTGTCCATTAACAGTTCCCGCCACATGAGGCCAGGACTGGCACAACTGATAATCTGTGTACACAACATGGGCCAGACATCCCAGGTACATATTGACATGTCACTACATGCATTTGGGATATGTGCACATCCCAGACACTGCCCATGTCATGGAGTAAGGAACACATACATGGCAAGCAATGCACAGCAATGGCCACACACAATAGTTACCCAGGTGACTGGATGGTGAATACAATATCCAGCTGTGTGGGCAAATCCAGACACTACACCCCTGAGCTACACTGCAGACAATTGTCATGTGGCCTGATGCCAAAGTATACCCATCACCTAGCCTTGTATAACCGTCTGGCACAGTTGACTACTAGACACCCATGAAGTGATGCAGCCATGCATGTCAGTACTGGCACCCTGTGTCTGTGTGTGTGGTGTATGATGCCTATGACCACATTCACACTCACTACAAACCCCATTGGCATACTGAAGCATGTTGTCTGCTGTTAGACACCTCCACATACCCTTTGCCCGTATAACTTCCATATAACCCTTGTGGTGCATGTGATACCTGCACACTGCTGTGTTGTGGCAATCTAACTAGTGATGAGTTGTATTCCTGACCCTGCCAAGTGTGTCAATGTGTGTGGGTCCCTGTGAGAGTGTGGCTGTGTTTACACTGACACCTGTTCATGTGGACAGGCACGTGTACTACACCTACCATATAGCTACCATATCACTGTTGCAGATGTCACTCACCATCACATATATGTTTGGAGGGCTCCACTGCATGTAACCTATGTGGTACATTCAATAACTGCATAGACATGTGATAGCAATACATAGTCAGTCAGGGGTTTGATACCCTGTACTGATAGGTGTGTGACGCAAACATGCATAAGTTTTACTCTCCCACCCCCTCCCTGACTTATCTTTGCCTCTGTATGCCCCTCTTACTCCCTCTCTGGTGGATGTGGAGACTTGCACCTGCTTTGCTTAGCCAGCAGCATGTGTATTGTAAGTGATGCTCATGATCAGCTGATGGCCTCTGCATGAATTGCAGCCCTCCTCTAGCTGATTGCATGTGGAACAGCTGTGGTAACATTCCCATAGTCAATTGCATGGAAACACACTCTAATATCTAGGGACATCATGTTGGTGTTGGGCCTTTTCATTCACTCTGAGCAGGAACTAGATCTGTTGCTTGGCAAACAGCATCACAGATGAATTTGGGATTTACCTTTAACAGCATACACTGTGGAAACAGGCCAACACACAGGAGGGGGATGTGTCTGACTTGACTACAGACTGTAAGTGCTGCTATACTGCATTTGGAGTAATGGTTTAACAGGGTGTGTGTGGATATGGCTGTCCTACATGTTTTAATACCTGTCATGTCAGTACTATGTTTACGAGGAAACTCCCATCTGTAGGGTCAGCTGCAGACTGGGCAGTGTGTGGTGCCTTTTGTTTCTTGTGTTACCCACAGAGCACCTATCTGTGAACTGCAGAAGGTAGTATGAGGATTGCAGTCAGTAGATTGTGGCAGCCATGAGAGTTACTGTCTTTATATCCCTCATAGGACATATGTTGCAACAATCCCTGTTACAACAGTAAATGTATGAGGTTATCACAGCAACATGTCAATATTGGTCCTGTGTTTGTGCCTCCAGCCACAACTCTGTCAACCTTTGTACATATGTCATGCAGTAAGAGGTGCATATGTTCTGTACACCATATTTATTGAAATCATATCTAATAAGCCAGTGAGATATCAGACTGCTACACATGTTTTGTATAGTAGGAGTTATATTTGAGGACATAATCTGGGCATTCTGTGGTTGTGTGTACAGTACTGAGGTCTGTGTACATATGGTGATTGTCGACAGTGTGTGTATAGTACTGAGGTCTGTGTACATATGGTGATTGTCGACTGTGTGTGTATAGTACTGAGGTCTGTGTACATATGGTGATTGTCAACAGTGTGTGTATTGTGAATATGTACCTTGGCCTGTGTACAGACTGTGGTAGATGTCATTGTTCTTGGCCGTGTTGTAGCTGATGCTGCTCCAACTGTATGTTACCCTATCAGCTTACATGTTTGTAGGGCCAAACACACACATGTCCCATACCACAAACAAGCATCGGACCACACTGTGTAGCAGCGCAGTATATGTAGGGTTAGTGTGTGAGTGGCACATAGGAGGATGGTGTCGATCAGATAGTGCATATACTACGCTAGCTTACCATATGTGGCTGTGTTCACATTGGTTGTGGTTATGCACTTTCACACAGGTGTCTGTTACTCTGTGCTGTGACATGCCTGTAGAGTCTGCTATATATGCAGGTACATGTGTATTCCCCCATAGCAAATGTAGGCCTGTGTTGAGGCAGTCTGCCTGTAGCCTGCATAGTGCTTTGCTACATGCCTAGCAGCTTAGTGTACTTACCCAGTATGATGTCATGTCCAGATACCTGCCAGATATAATGCTGCTGGGCTACCATAACAGTCATGTATGTCAGACAAAGCAGTGGGATGATTTACAGATGTATGTCACTAACTAGTGGGTAGTATGTGGCCATGGCACATCTGTACCAGTGGTTATTATGTGTCAGGACAGACAGGGATGTGTGAATGCATAACCTATGGGAGCAAATGTATACCAGTATATACATGATATACCCATATACACGGCTCTTAACATCCACATTGTCAGGTTTGGTCCACATGTCTAGCACTAAGGGGTTCTGTGTATACCTCTGGACTGACCAGAGTGTGTCAGACTGTCCACATATATTGCCCATATCTCTGCTGTAGTCCACAGGAGCATTACTGTGCTAGCAGTGGTACTGTACTATGATGTCCTTAGGATGTCTGTCAGTAGCCAGTGGCACACATGTTAAAAGCAGATGTGACCTCCCACACACACCATGTCTGTGAAGACAATCCCTATTACAGTAGCAATAGTCTATAAGTATACCTGCAACATATACCTGACATCCCCTTGCACTAAGAGGTTGGGACTATTGGGGCTGAGGTAGGGCTGCCCTCCATATTCAGAACATATGATGAACATATATGTACATATAATTATCCATATATCTATATAGATATATACACATATACATATCGACATGCATAGATTGATATGTATATGTACACACACACACATATATATATATATATATATATATATATATATATACACTCAGATATATACATATACAGAGCAATATATACCTACACTTATAAAGATAGAAATGCATATGCACATATATACATATGGATATCTACATATAAACCCACAATATCTGTACGCATAGGATGTGCATACATATATAGCTATATATACATATATCTATCTAAATCTCTTTCTCTCTCTCTCTAGATATATATATATATATATATATATATATATATATATATATATATATATATGAAGAGTTGTACACATGGCCATATATATGTTGCGCTATACAGATGTGTATATGGACATATGTATGAGTATACATGTGTGTGTATATGTAGATATATACTGACCTGTTATATGTATATATCCATATTCCTGTCATGTGTAAACCTCACGGTTGTGTATACCCTCCCAGATTTATCACACCGTATGCATCTGCTATGTGTACATTATGATAAAACAACATATGTGATGCAACAGTCATATTAATAACAAGTACTACACAATTGTGGAAGTAAAGGCAATTGTTCAATACTACTCAATATGTGCATTGACAGCTATATTGGTAAAACAACAGCTGTCTTCACAGTGGTGATGGCGTAGTGGTTAAGTGTTGTCTCTTTAGTGTACAGGGTCCTGGGTTCAAGACCTGCAAGGGCTGTTCATTTTTTGTTGCATAGCAGAACAAGGGCTGTCAAATACAGAGTACTTCAGACAGTTTTGAGCAGCTTTAAGTGCATTTGCATGGATTTGTGCAAAGCTAAGTGGTGCTAAGCTATGGGTAAACGTACGGGCGCTTACACAGTGTAGGCTCCACTTACCAATGCACAGATCAGCTCACCTATTATATTGCAGCAATGTTGATATTTGCTAAGCATGGCTTAGCCCTGGTAGCCAGTTCACACCACCCAGTCTGATAACATAGCAGGGTAGTGACATCTGTAATAAGTGTATGTAATGCCATGTACAATACATGCGCCTATGTGCTGTCATTACAGTAGTAAGGGGTGTGTCATGTGTGGGACACAGATGTATATGAGGCCTGTACAGCACTGTTATCCATGTGAATGTGTTACATACAGGGGAAGTAGCCCAGCGTATGTGCTGTCACACTGGCATGTAGTGTATCATGACAGTACTACTGTTGACGGTGCTTACCCAGGCAAGAGCAGAGTGCTACATATAGTACTGACAACAGGCACACCTGCAGGCATAGCTGGACTCTGAGGCCTCCCTGTCATATTCCTGGTGTGTGAGCTGTGTCTCAGTATATACCCCTTACTGGGTAATAATCCAACATATGGAATGTAATTGTAAACTACTGTGTACAGCACATGTTAGTGAGGGCTTCTAACATGTAGTTATGGCATACATATTGATGTCAAACGTCTGTCAACACACTCATCCTACTGCATAGCTACTTGCCAAGCTGATGACTGTCAGTCCCTGTACAGATGTGCAGATGGCAGGTATCCAGCTGGGATATATACAGGCAACCTAAGCTTGATTGACACTGACATGTCTGCCCAGCTGTGTAAAAACTGGCACATATAGGAGATGTCACTCTGTACACACCACATGCCATGGGTGCCTCCACTATACCACAGTCAACAGAACATGCTTGGGTACAGGTCTCCATCACAAACACTAACCATGTGTTGTAATACATGTTGCATACATATCACCTTAATCACCTCAGCAGTCATGTGCAGGAGGCATCTGGAGGATTGGCTGATGCATGTCATTCCCACCCTGAGGGTCACCACAGTAGTGTCTGTTGATAGATTGCTGGCTGCCACCTGCCAGGTGCCAAGATACCACTGTACACACCCACCTCTACACAACCCATCTCTCCTTGGACAATAGCTAGGTACATAGCTATGACCACCTGCAGCAATGCACCCCTGTACTGCCACATGTGTACGTATGCATGACTGAGTATAGCAGTGTCTGTGTGTTAGCACACCTGTACTTGGGAATTCCATGAGGGCCTTCACAACCACCACAACACCCATTGCCATAGTCAGTTGTGGTGGCTGCTGCTGTATGGGACATTACATGTACCTTGTTAAGCTCCTCCCCATACTGGCTACATGAGCCTTGCAGTACCAGCACAACAGTGTTGTACAAATGGGTTGATAGGCATGGGATACCCATTGTGTTCTGGCATATGTGTATGTGTGCATGTCCGTATATCTGTAGGGTACAGCATTCCGAGGCCACATACTCCTATTACAATACCCATTGCCACACAGTAGTATAGATAGTGGTGTTGCTGCCCATAGGTGAGGCATGACAATGCAACACCCTACTATGCATGTGGAATGTGCATTAGATGCATATCCCTGTAGTACCACTGTTGGGGTATACTATGGGTTGTGTCGCAGTCATGGCCAGTGTGTGATGGTGGGTATGGCAGAGTGTCATCATGGATTTCAGGGAGTACAATATCCACTGGGGATGTGGGTGCTGTGTACACTGTCATTACACCAAGGTACACCCAGTATATGTCCCATGTACCACATTATGGTTACCACTGTCACCATCAACCATGCAAGTAACTGATACCACAATCCAGGCCAGTTATGCATGTGCTGTGTGCAGCCTACCTGTAACACATTGGACACATGGTCAGGTTAGTTAGCAGTGATAGACTCTGGTCTCTCGGATGTGTCTGCCTGTTATGTGTCTGTTAATGTGTATATGAAGGTATGTCACAGTACGTATTGTCCATATACACCCAATACACCCCCCCATTATCATACTGTAGATGTCTGGGGATGTTCTACATGTAACATGTAACCTGGGAGACACCTCACCCTAACCGCTGTGTAGTGTGTGCAATGTAAGTCGCACTTCAGTATCACTACATAGCTAGGTAGGGGTCTAGTACCAGTGTTGCCAAGTAACAGTGTGTGCATATATTGGATGGGTCTACATCAGGTTGCAGGGTATACATGCCCCAGCGGTTCACCTGACCATGTGGCACAGGCAATAACCATTTTAGTAACCTGTGACGTGTTCAACTGTACCCCAGATATGACACAGCCATGGTGTGACCACAGTACCATAACCCATTGTAGAATGTGACTGCAGACCAACCTCATGCTGTAACATGTACACTTACAACACATATGGGTAACATTATAGGGACCAAAATCAACCAGTGTTACTAACCACTATAATGCATCATTGCTGGATGGATACACTACCTGACGTATATGCATTACACTTCACTCCTTACAACATGTTACATTGCAGTACGGTAGTACACTGTAGTACAGTCACCGTGTGCATCAGAACCATATTAGCCTGTCCCTGCATTGATGGTATGGATGGCAAGGATGTGGCGCAGGTATCATCATATGCACAGGGCATGATGTTGGTTTGCCAGAGGCTGTGGGTGGGCCATACAATTTGACACCATGTGTGTAGGTGAGGGTTATACTGCAGTGAGCTGGGCATGGTGCTGTGGTGTGTGTAGGCATGGGGTTGCCCTAGGTGTGTTCGTATAATTTGTGGGTATGCATGCACACATTTCTGCCATGTGGCTGCCCTACACAAATGTTTATGGACAGCTGCAGATCATACCTGGCAAGGTGTGCAGTTCACTGCCTCCTGCCATGGACATGTGGACTGTGTCTGCTAGGGTTTCCATGGGCACATCCAGGTACAGTCCTCAATGTGCTACTCTCACCTGCTGATGACAAATGTCCGCTGGTACCAAGCCCTTCCTGGGACTGGCCAGGACCATGTGCATGTGGCCTGCTGTGGTGTGGACTGCACCCCCTGCACTGCCGGGGCTGGTACTGCCACTACAGGAGGCCCTTGGTCTCCTAACATGTCCACGTTGACTGCCAGCTGTTGCTGGCCTACATCCATGCACCTCCCACCACACATTCAAGCATGGAACACCAAGGCCAATGAGGGCCATCATCTCACCATGATGTCTATCCATGAGCTCGGTATAAGCACGGATGGCACCAGGCAGTTCACGGATGTTGTCGCTTACAGATGTGAGAGCAGCCCTCTGCAGCCTCAGGCCCTGTCTGGTGTAAGATTGCATACATGTCTGCGCTGCCATGACAGCCTGAAACATGCAACTACTGGTACCAGCAATGTCGCCTCTGCCAGGAGCATGATGTCCAGTGGCCCAACCATGAGCACCCTCTGACATCTGCCTATGTGGTGCCCTGCCGGACATCCGGCTATGCCTGCTGTGACCAGACAGTAGGCATGGTTACCACACTTCTGTGCACTGCACCAAATGCCAGCTGTCCCTCTGCTATGGCCACTGGTGATGGGGTATGTATAAGCACTGAAACTGTGTGCAGGGTTGGGGTGGCTAAAATGGGGATGTCAAATGTTGGCGCAGTGTCAGCCCCTGACAACCCCACCTGTGCCTCAACAGTACTATCATCATCTTCGGTGTCTGTATGGACACCAACATCAGATTGCATGCAGGAGGGACCCTGACCCACCTCGCCACCTGTGGGGGAAAACAATAAATGCACTTTAAAACCTGTACAGCATTGCCTCGCAGTACACACATTGCCTACCTGTCCGTGACTTTACAGACAGTCACACGTATATGTCCATGTGTACCCCATCCTGCATCACACTTGTTAACATACACACATTGATACAACTCATTAACATTTCAGTCCTCTAGATGCCCACACAAGTGGTCACAACACAGGACCTGTTACTACATTACCTGCCTAACCTGTGTGTAGTGGTTTTAGATGTCCTCACTGCTGCCATTCGGTGTCCACCCTGTGTATGTGCGGACATCACGAGCATGGCCTCTATATGTGTGGACTACTATGTTCTATCCATAATATCATACACTGGTGTGTCATGTGTATGTAATGCTCAGTACATGCCAGATATGCTGCTCAGTCAGCCTATCATGTGACAACTGTAATATTTGGATACACTCCCTGGTGTTGACTAGTACTTTCCCAATGCATCTGTGCATACGTGGGTTGTAGGTGACTTCTCTGCTGAATGCGATATTAAGGGTGTACCTGGTATCTACCTTCCCTCGATGCCTGTTCCATGCTACAGATCATATTATACTATCAGTTGTCCTGTGATTACACACATGACAAGTATTCCTGGTGTGTAATGTGGCAGTCCATGTACATGTACTGCATGATCCCATAGGGCGGTACTGCTGTATGAACACCCCACAAACACACATGCATACATGGTCAACCACACACACATGCACACAAGCATCCTACATGCATCAACCTCCCTCTGCTTCACCAGAGTGACCCTACAGACTAACTACCCACCAGGACGTACACACACATACAGGTGAGGTTGCACAATGATAGTACACACAGTCCTCCTATTACCCCTCTGTCAAGATGCATAACATATGGTACACAACAGCATGCAGTGCAGCTATAGTCAATCCCTGCTAGCAACAGTATACATGTGTGTGATGCATGTGCTGTGTCACTAGGTGAAGCCCCTTCCCCTGGATACCACTGCACCCATGAACACGGTATTGCTGTGCACCTGTTCTGCTCACTGCCATGTACTGTGCACCACACCTCTCAGGTGTACAGCCCATTGCTAATTGTATACTACTGTGTCAGTTATGTCAACTTTAATGCTCACAGCCTCTGGTTTCCAGCAACACATACTTGGGATGATATGTGGAAAGATGTCTGATTCACAGCTCTCAACATCAGCAGACCATGTACAACCTATCCAATACTCTTACACTGACAACCATCAGAGCATACTATGGCTATGGGGGTTGTACACACCCTAATTGATATGACGTACCCATCCTTGATCTGCCATGGTGCCACATCACTGCATGTCTTAACAGTACATGAGCCCAATATGTGACATATGTCCTGTGCTTTCACATGCAGTGTCTACGGGAATGTGTTAGGTGTGCAGATGACCGTGATGCATACACACCATGTGGGCCTGTGTGTGCATACTCTTATGTTTTGTTGCACCTCTTGTGTGTACTACAGCAGTCACTACTCCTGGCAGGGGTATACCAGCATGGGCCATCTGCATTTACCAGTGTATGTTCAGTCTGCCCTACACATGTCCCCCTATTCTGCATGATTGCAAGGTCTATTCATGTGCACATCTCTTGGTGTTCACACACTGCCATTACTATTGCTGTGGGGGTAGGGTTACGGCTGCCACAGGTCCTGAACCTGACTCTGCAGATACAGCCATTCTTAGCATCCTTAGGATTCCTAAGTAAACCACAAAAAAAGTCATCTGCACCAGTCACTCTGCCAGTAAACAAGATATAAATCCAAAAGGCAGGAGACACCATGCCAAAACTTGTAGAAAAACAGTGAATATTTATTAAAACAATAAAATAAAAAGTGCACTGCTAAGTGCTTTCAAGCTAACAAGCCCTCCATCAGATAGTGCATACTTAACAAAGCTAGACATTTAAAATGCTCATTAACCAATCAAAAATCAGTATTTTACCCTCCTTTTTCTAAGGATGGGTTTTAAAGGGATAACAGTATTTAAGCCTGGGGACATATCTGCCCCAAGTCTAATTATCCACCTAGTCTCTACACATTCCGTATCATTACTAATATCCCCTCCCCTTACATAATTACTAAGTATTTGTAGTGCCATAAACAAAAACTTATGTCCCATATTCTCCTTGACATGAGAAAATAAGGTATTGGATTCTTTCTGAAGTCTGATGTCTGAAACATGTTGAAATATCCTGCTTTTAAACATACTATTCATCTTGCCAACATAGTATGAATCACAATTCTGACACGCTGCTAAATATACTAAATTCTTAGTACTGCAATCTGTATAGTCTTTAAAATAATAAATTTGTCCTGTCCTGGGGTGCTCCAAGGAGCTCTTGTTCAGAATATATTGGCAGGCTTTGCAATGATGGCAATGAAAAGTACCTATCTTCCTAGTCATATGACCACTTTGAGCATTGGTCTTAGGCTCATGACACAGCATGTCCTTCAAGTTTCTTTTCCTTCTAAATATAAAACTAGGATCTTGACCTACTACCTCTTTTAACCTCATATCAGTATGTAGTATTTTCCAATGCTGCCTCACTATATAACAAATGTCACCCATGACTCCACTATAGGTGAAAATCATACTAACCTTGTTCCTGTTCCCAAAAAAGCCTCTTTGTTCTGGAATGTTATCCACTTCATTCACATTCCTATTAAGCCATGGTCTGGCTGTACTTTTTCTTTTACTCTTACTGTCTTACACCAAGGGCATAACTTTCTTGTGCTTGCATCCCCTTTGGCTGAGGTTAACTTGAAATTTGTCAACCTCATCTTGAAATGTTATATCCTCACTACACAATCTCAAAATCCTACAAACCTGGCTTTTTACTATATTGTCAAAAGTATGGCGTGGGTGCATACTGTCATAAGGCAGCAAGTTTTCCTATATAAAGATGTAGCAATATGGCCACCTTCATGTTTAGTTAGCCGTACATCTAAAAAATCTATCTCTGAATTAGTATAATTGACTGTGAATCTAAAAAAGTCAGTACTCGCCTACAAATATTCAACAAAAGAAGATAACTCCTGATCCATGCCTCCCCATAAAAAGATGTCATCCACAAAATGGGTATAAAAACCCAATTTGTCAGTCCATGCATGCAGTGCATCAAAGATGGTAACATCTTCTCAATATGCCAATACTAAATTGGCATAAGAATTGACGGAGGGTGTGCCCATGGCTACACCCTGCTTTTGCCGATAGTAACTGCCTTGACACAAGAATATATTATGTTTCAGTACAACGTTTAAGAATTTACATATTCTCTGAATATTGTCATTATCTGTGTTTTATTAATAAGTAAATTCTCTATCGCTGAGATACTGTATTGATTATTAATCACAGTGAAAAGACTATTAACATCCATTGTAACAAATAATTCTTATCTAATGCTGTATCCCAATATGTTGATAAAGCTGTAATAAAGTGCGCAGTATCTTTCAATATTCTAGGTTATAAACTAAGAACAGGTTTTAAAGCACATTCTATCCATATCGAAATATTTTCAGTCACTCATCCCCTTCCTGAAGCTATAGATCTAAGGCGTGGGTTTGATATATTCTTATGGATTTTTGGTAAAGCTTTAAATTCAGGAATCACTGGACATTCTACCCATAAAAATCTTTCAAACCATCATCTATTAGGCCTACCTTCTGTAGGTTAATAATCTTAGTCTTTACCTTGTCTATAAAAGCTTTAACCATAATAGGAGGAAGTTTATAAAAAGTGCACTGCTAAGCGCTTTCAAGCTAACAAGCCCTTCATCAGATAGCGCATACTTAAAGCTAGACATTTAAAATGCTCATTAACCAATCAAAAATCAGTATTTTACCCTCCTTTTTCTAAGGATGGGTTTTAAAGGGATAACAGTATTTAAGCCTGGGGACCTGTCTGCCCCAATTCTAATTATCCACCTAGTCTCTGCACATTCCATATGATTACTAATATCCCCTCCCCTTTACAGTGTCCCATACACTGAACACCATATGTTACATCTTAGTCCCAGCTGATAATGTGATCCACTGTAATGCCTTATGCCATAGTGCATCTCTGCAGCAGTTTCCATTGTCCTACAGGTGTATACACTGGTGTTGCACTGTATATGGGTGTTGTTCCAAACATGTCCCTAATGTAGACCATGTCTCTCACCATTCTGTTACTCCCTGTGGACACATTCTGCAATGACAGAATGTTAGTTATCATGCAGGTGTCTAACATACTCTTCCAATACACCATCATGGTCACCCCTGTGATGCAGTGCATTTCACAGTAACAATATATGCACATGTACTGCATGACGGGCATTGCAAAGCACGTCAGAACAATGATGCTGGACCTGCTCATAACTGCGGTTGTGCAGTCCGACATCATTGACCCTGTGGACTAGGTCATTCCACAGGGTGGTCTGCTCCTGCTGATCATGGGCAGCCTAGCCAAGCAAGGTTGCATAGTGATGAATGAGTCCATCCAGCAGGTTCATAGGTAGGTACTAGGCTATCGGCCCAAGCGCCTACGTAAGCCTAGCCAACAAGGTTCCCAGGCTTATGCCATCCAAGAAAGTTATTTTCCTGTGCCACTGTCGAGCAGAGAGACAGAAGTGATCCCTGGGGTGTATTTCTTATTTCCCATCCACTCATCAAGATTTTTCTTGAAGAGTGCTAATGAATAACTTTGCTTGATATAGATGGGTAGCCTGTTCCAGAGTATGGGAAGTCTCTGGGATGGGAATCTATCCCTCCAGCATGTCCTGTTTATTGTGGTGCAAAGCTTTAGGTCCCTAGAGCGTGTAGCTCGCAGGGCTTGGGATTTCTTTAGGTGTAGCATGTCCAACAGCTCTGGGTTTGACATAGCTTTATATATTAGACAGAGATCACCTCAGTGTAGGCGATATGCTACAGAGTAAAGCTGGAGTTTTTTGAGGCGGTCTGTGTATGGAATTTGTTTGAGGCCAGTAATCCTCTTTGTGAGGTACTTCTATTTCCTTTCCAGCTGCTGCAGATGTCTTGAGGTACATTCCAAAAGGGGCATTGTACTCTATAATGGGTCTAATGAGTGTCGAGTAGATGGGAACAATGACCTCTTATTTCCTGGATGAGAACCCTTTTATGATGAGGTGTGCCACTTAGAAGGACTTCCTGACTACTGTGGCGATGTGACTATCAAAGGACAGACTACTGTCCACCTGTGTCTCAAGGTCTCATCACACATTCAGTGTTAAGTAGATTGCTGCCTATGTGGTAGTTCATGGGTACAGAGTTTTTACTAAAGGGATGACACTGCACTTTTTGGCATTGAGCTTGAGCCATGGCTCTGACACCAGGCATCTGTCTCGAGGCCCTTCTGTAGGATGTCCACATCATTTGGGGACTTGACTATGGCTCCTAGTTTGCAGTCATCTGCGAACTTCCTTAGCAAGAGGCCTTCTGTGTTAGCCTGTACTTCAGAGAAGTAGATACCAAACAGGAGAGGTCCCAGGACGGAACCTTGTGGTACTCCACTTGTCACTGCTTGGAGGTCAGATTTGGAGTCAGCAACTTTTACAGTGTGGGTTCTGTCAGTGAGCCAGTTGGCAACCCATCTTGTGACGTAGGGATTTATACCTAGTATAGTGAGTTTAGCTATAATTCCAGAATGGGAGATGGTATCAAAAGCCTTGGCGAGGTCAGGATAGTCTGTGTGATCCACCTTACCCTCATCTACGGCTTTGGTGACTGCCTCAAAGAAGTCAATCAGGTTCAGGAGGCATGATCTGCCTTTCACAAACTCAAACTGGGTGAGATCCAGAGTTTGGAGGTTACTAATGTCTTTGTTTGAGTTCCATGATGATACGTTCCATGGCCTTGCAGACCAGGCTCATCAGGCTAATAGGTCAATAGTTCCTGGGATCAGTGGTGTTTCCCCCTTTCTGGAGTGGGATAACTGTTGCTGTGTGCCATTCAGTGGGCACAAAGCCTGATGCAATGCTATTATTGAACATGGTGCTTAAGTGGGGAGCCAGTTCATTCTGAAGTTCGTGTAAAACGCAGCCTGGGATGTTGTCCGGTCCATGGATGCTGTGTTTTTGGCTTTAGAGAGTGCAGCTTTTACCTGCATAGTTGTGATTACAGGGGCTCTGCATTCATTTGGATGTCATTTTCTGGTGCTGTGTAGTCTGGCAGCCTTCCGTGAGACATTGTGCCTGAAAGACAAAGATGACACAGGTGTGAAGAAGTCATGCAACAAGGTTACCAAAGTTCTTAATACACATCACTGTCACCCCCTCACCATATCAGCGACAACAGATCATACACACAACTCAATAGGCATGGCTACAGCATACCTACCAGTGGGGCAGATATTGTACTGCACCACGCTTTGTGCAATGTGTTTGTAGCCATGTTCCCTGTGTCGACACTATCATTGCTGGCCTGTTACAGACTATTCACCTGCATGCCATTGTCATGGCCACAATGGTTCCATATATGCCTGTGGTATGCTTGCTATGTGTGGGCTACACATCTGAAGTGCTGTGTTATTGCAGTTATCTATGCATGCTGTTGGACATGTTCTGGGATTGTGTAGACTATTACTACCAACATATGTTCTATAACTGACACAATAGCATGTATATGTACTATTGGCCAGCAGAACCACCTCTCCAAACTCATCTGCCCATGTTACCTGGCCACATCACATGTGTCCCACCCTGGGGCCTCATGTACTGGTCCAGCAATACCGTCAGGTGGAACCAACCCATGGTAGCCCCCCCCCCCCCCGAGGGCACACACAGACAAGTTCCTGTCCTTTGAGGTCAGGTCCAGGGTCTGTTCCCATAACGGGCTCCACAGATACATGTGGGATGTGCTACATCACTCTGAGACATCCAGTACACTTTCAAAGGGCCAACATGCTGCTCCTGCTCAGCCTCCAGGCCAGGCACCTACAGGACATGGACTGCTGTTGTGAGTAGCAGTGGGTGGGAGGCTTGTTCCCATTGTGTCCATATTAGGACCCATGGGACATCCACATCACAGACCACACACACACACCATCCAGGGTGTTTACCCACCACGTCACATACCACCCCTGTAGGCTGTCCTCTATATCTACCAACCCTGATCACCTCCATAACTTTACCTGCCATACTTCCCCATATTCCCATTCCATACTTCACAGACAAGGGCAATGTGGTCCCAACGAGGGTTCATATGTGACATACCCATCCATGTTGCACACACTGACAGCTGTAGATATCTGTGTGTATTGCTATGTGTGCTGTTTTCTTGCACATAGCATGCAGCACTGTGGTAGTAATATAGGGGACATGTATCTACATACATATATGTTTGTGTGTATATATATATATATATATATATATATATATATATATGTAGACATGTGCATATAGGTATATATCCATATATGTGTAGATATGTGTTGTATATATGTACTTATATATATACATGGGTATCTGTATATTTGTGGATATATATATATATTTATATATGTATATATGTACACATATGCGTACCTATATGTGGGGTACATTCAGACATCAGGTCCACAATCTCACAACACCTTCCTGCACAGCTGCACTGTTTTGCCTTGCTACAGCACAGACAGGTGCCACATATGGACACAGCCTGACATTAGGGGGGTATATGCAGGGCCAGATTGCAGGTAACCCTATTACACACCTATGGCATTCCTGCATGCTACAATGCAGATTAACCTGAGTATCCTGTAAGGGGTGGGATGTGGATCCCACATGTCCATCATAATGGCATTACTTCCACCACCAGCTGTTGGCCGCATAATATACATACTTCCCATTACACAACACACACTATGATGCTTACATCTTATCAGTCAGTGCTGCTCTGCACAGTTGACGGGTATAGCCCACTACTCACAGGGATGGACTCTGTTGCTTTAGCAGTTGTTCAGCTGAACATCATCACACCACCACCACCTGAAGGCACATATAAATCATTCCACATCATCTATCCCATTATTATGGACCAAGTACTATGGTCAGTTACATACATATATACTTCACATACCTGTTATGGGAATGCAGACTCTTCTGGTTGTTTTTTTTTTTTTTTTGTTCTGTGCCTTATACGCACACACTCTCTGTCACTCTCTTGCTCTCTCAGTCTCTCTCCAGTGAATGGAATGAGCTGTTTTGCATAGATTGCAGCATGACATTTTTAGGTGATGCACATGATCAGGTGATGGCCTCTGCACCAATCAGTGTCCTCTACTTGCTACCTGCATGCAGCATGCTGTGTTGTACTTCCAATTACCACTGTCATGGCAACCAACTACTATAAATCCCAACATCATGTGGATGTGGTCCCTTTACCTTTCCTGTATGATGGACATCCTCCCTGTGTGTAGGCCTCAGTGTTACAGATAGCAGGTAGCAATACCTCTTACAGGAGAACCTGCACACTTAGGCTAGCTACATATTTGTAGGAGGTTCCAGAACTATTGACAGTGTGTGAGTAGTGTTATATGCATTGTATAGCACTGGTGTTACAGGGTTTGTGTGTACATACTAGTTTAAACTTGGAATACAGTCTGTCTGCATAGCTCTCAACTGTGAGCCTATCCTCTTGATGGCCAGAGGTGTGCCTATTATGTTTTGTCTGTCCACCACCCATGTCTTGTGTCAGATTTATCACTGGCAGTGTGTGTGTTGAGTATTGTCAGTACATGGCTAAATCCATTTCTGTTTCTAACTTCATATTTCTGACTAAGGGTACGTTGCAGACTATCCTGTAACACCAGCAACTTGCTTAGTGTATGACAACAGTTTTACACATGTGGGCCTGTGTTCCAGCCTCTGTCCTCCACCTACATATCAGGCTTTGCACATATGACATGCTGTCAGGGGTTATGTAGTGGGCTGTGAGTATGTCATGCTGCCAATCCTGCCATCAGTCCACTGCTGTTGTGTCCCCCACACATACTGTGGGGTTGGGTCCATATGTGTGTGGGCTTCACCTACACAATACATGTGCGCCCTTATGCACTCTAGAGGCCAGTGTATGCAACAGTGGTATATGGCCCCGTATTATTGAGTGTTTGGGGGGATCTACCATAACTAACCTAGGCTGTTACAACATGTGGGGGTATCAGGGGTAAGCTGCCTTAAGGTATCTGGATGTACATTACCATACAATCCACCTTGGGTAAATGCAGGCCTACTGCCTCCTGCCATACAGACTGTTCTGTTTGTCAGTGTGATTGTGATGGTGTCAGTTATGCCTTGTTGTGTAACAGATACATCCCATTGTGTTAACTGAGATCTTTACCCCTAGAGATTGTGCACAAAGTGTGAATAGAGGCTGCAGGACTATACATCTGTATTACTTACTTTTGATTGTTTGGTATCCTGTGGGCCCAGTCTGTCTTTACTATTCTACTACTTGAAGGCCTTGGCCTGGACAGCAACATATGTAAACCTTTCCAGACCACTGTATTAGTATAACTGTTTCACAGTTGCATTACTCTGTTTATATGGATGTCAGTGCCTAAACAGCTATATGACATGGCATATGCAACTGTAATAGTCTACAAATAAAACTTTCCCATGTATGCAAACCCGTGTGTGGTGTTTTATCCTTTGACCTCTCTGTGGGTATATGTTGCAGGCAATGACTGTCATTTGTATGGGTGGCTCATACACTGTCCAGTTGGTAAGATGGTAACTGTAGGCGTAGTGGCTGTTCCATATTGTGGGCACCTTCTACATATGTATCTTCCTATACATATCTCTGCGTGTGTATGTATAGTTACATATCTGTCTATATATATATATATATATATATATATATATATATATATATATGCCTCACAGCAAGAGGTTCTCTGGTTTCATTCTCAGCTGGGGTGCCTTCTGTGCGGAGTCTGCATGTCCTCCCTGTAGTCGCGTGGATGTCCTCCGGGTGCTCCGGTTTCCTCCCACATCCCAAAGACATATGCAGTAGGTTGATTGGACACACTAAATTGGCCCTAGGTGTGAGTGTGTGTATGTGTGCCTTCTGTGGAAGGTTGGGCACTGGGCTGGCACCTCAACACTGTAAAACTCCACTGCCAATCATGAGCGGATGGATGATCCGATGTGGCGACCCCTAACCGGGAAAAGACGAAGACTACATATATATATATATATATATATATATATATATATATATATCTGTATCTGCATATATATGTCTGTGTATATGTATCCTAGGGATGTTGATTGCTTCCACATTGTACATTTATTTTATTTATTTTTATTTTATTTTACATTTGTTGACCGGGCTAGTCTAACTGGATACATGTCCATTTTCAGTAGAGGCCCGGGGAGATAAGCTCCTAGGTAGGACAATGATATTAATACAATAACAACTCGGGAAACCTGAGACAAATAAAATCCTAATTACAGTACCTATTACAGGTTATCACAGTAGAATTTACAGTTTAGAATATAGGCTTAACATAGGATGCTAGAACAATCAAGATATTTCTAGAGATAGAAAGTATAATAGTTAATAGGAAAGAGTTGCAGTTAATGAGTAGACTGGGTAGGAAGAACAAAGTATTTAGGGACTCAGACTAGTCAGGTTTAGAACAGGGGCATAACCAGTGTGTTTTGAGGAATACTTTCAATTTGTTTTTGAAACAGGATAGTGTGATGGTGAGTACTACAAACAGAACAATGGCGTGGCTATGGGGGCAGCTTGTGCCCCCATCTATGCTAATCTTGTTTTATTAGATTGGGAGAAAGAATTTGTGCTTCACTCACCGTGGGATAAGTATATGTCACTTCATGTGCGTTATCTGGACGATATTTTTATCTTATGGAAGGGAGAAAAAGAGGAATTTATTCAGTTTGTTGAATATATTAATAACACCACCACTTACCTTAGGTTTACATACAATATGGATCACGTTGGTATCAACTTCCTTGACACTTATATATACTCTGATGGCCACCAATTTCAGTCCAGAATATTTAGAAAAGAGACCTTCTGTAATAGCTATCTTGAATACAATAGCAATCACCCATATGCCCAGAAAAAAAGCATTATTAAAGGACAGTCAATCAGAGTTGCTAGGATGACCACGGTTAAGGACAACTTCCTGAAAGAAATGCACTTTGTAAAGAAATTATTTATAGATAGAGGTTATCCAGAAGATTTGGTTCAGGATGTCACCCAGTATGTTATCCAAGAATGGGGGAAAAAATACACTCCAGTGTTGGGTGTAGGACCATCTAAAACACTCACTAACAATAAGAACAATACTCATAAGATGGTGGGAGAAGGCCAAAACTTCCAAAAAGCTTGCATAGTAAAGTATGGCAAGCAGGCTAATCAAGTTAAACAGATCATAGGAAAAAATTGGAACATTATCACCAGTGATGATGGTATTAGTGACAAGCTGGGAGAAAAGCCTATTTATGTATATAAAACTGACCGGAATTTAAAGAGTATACTAGAAACAAGAATGAATAAAATGAATAATAGTAACACACATTCTGGCAAAAGAGGTACCATCAAATGTGGCCATTGTAAACAGTGCAGTAGTATTATTACAACAGAGAGTGTGATATTGGACAATATTATACGAAGTAGGATATATTTTGTTAAAGGGAATTGTCAAACCCAGCACCTGATTTATTTAGCAGTATGCTCAACTTGTGGTTATTTTTATGTAGGCAAAACGGATAGGAGATTGAGAAAGAATATATGACCACCAGTATTGCATACGTAAAAAGGACAATAATAATGCATTGTCTAGGCATTTAATTAGTAACCCCAATTGTATTGGATTCTTGTTTGGAATCCTTGAAGTGATAAAAAATAATCCTAGGGGGGGAGACATTAATGGTCTAGTAGCAGAGAAAGAAATAAAATGGCAAATCAGGTTAAATACTGCAATACCCCCAGGATTAAATGAATGTATACCCACCAAGCCCCTCATAAGGAATTAACCAATTAATATAGCGATAGGAAGTTACTTATTGTATATGTAAATTTAAATTCACATTTATTTATATATTTTTGTTAGGTTATTACAACAAGTAACTATATACTAACATATATTAAGAAACTACCCTTGTATATGTCGTATATTAACCACTATGAACAAACTATATTAATTTTGGTGTATTAATTTTAGACTAGCACTTTACCACTAGGATTACATAAGCCTTACTATTTTGGAATTTTCTACAGTACATGTAGGCTAGGTCTTTATATGTAGTTTTAGCATAGGCAACATTTTTGTATGTTCAACATTTTAAGTTATGGTACTAAGTAATTTACATGATATTTATGTAGAAGTTTATAAAATTCTAGCAATGACAGTTTTTAACAAATGCTTAATTAATATTGTACATATTATTATGAGTGCATTTTTGTATGTATCTGCAACTTTAAGCTGTACTACGGCTGATTGATGTAATTAATGAAGTTGGCGCCTTTTTTAATGCTATATAAGCACTACTATTATTTGTAGAGTTTGTTCTGATGAAGTCTACATTCTGTAGATGAAAGCGCTAAACCAGAGACTTTTTCTGCTGTTTGAAGTATAGAAAATAAATTGTGGATTGTGACTTTTAACTGGAACTGTTTCTGTGCTTCTTATACTTTTCTGCTGTCGTGAGTTCCAGTTTGCATTAATTAATTTATTAATTTATTTATATATATATATATATATATATATATATATATATCTGTATCTGCATATATATGTCTGTGTATATGTATCCTAGGGATGTTGATTGCTTCCACATTGTACATTTATTTTATTTATTTTTATTTTATTTTACATTTGTTGACCGGGCTAGTCTAACTGGATACATGTCCATTTTCAGTAGAGGCCCGGGGAGATAAGCTCCTAGGTAGGACAATGAAATTAATACAATAACAACTCGGGAAACCTGAGACAAATAAAATCCTAATTACAATACCTATTACAGGTTATCACAGTAGAATTTACAGTTTAGAATATAGGCATAACATAGGATGCTAGAACAATCAAGATATTTCTAGAGATAGAAAGTATAATAGTTAATAGGAAAGAGTTGCAGTTAATGAGTAGACGGGGTAGGAAGAGCAAAGTATTTAGGGACTCAGACTAGTCAGGTTTAGAACAGGGGCATAACCAGTGTGTTTTGAGGAATACTTTCAATTTGTTTTTGAAACAGGATAGTGAGGGAAGTGTGGAGAGTTCATTTGGGAGGGGATTCCAGGTTTTCCCACAATATTAGAAAAAAGGGAGTCTCCAGCCTTGTTGTTTGGTTTAGTGGTATGTACTAGAAGTTTCTGAGAAGACCTTAAGGATTCCAGGTTTTTATAGGGAGTGATGAGTGTGGAAAGAATAGGAGTTTTGGAAGGTTTGTAAAGAGTGTTGTGGGCTATAGTTAGTTGATGGAATTTAATCAGATTTTGTAGTTCAAGCCATCCCAGCTGCTTTAAATTAATGCAGTGATGGGTTCTAAATGCGTTGCCGGTTGCAAATCTGGCAATGTTATTGTATGACATTTCCAGTTTGCTAAGATTATTTTTAGATAGGTTAGTAAAAATAGGTGAGGCATAAAGAAGAGAAGAGATTAGATGAGTGTGTGCTATTGTGGTTCTAGCTGAAGTTAGGAGGAAGGATTTAATCATATAGAGAGAGCCTAGCTTTTTGTTGACAGTCTTTATATTGTTGTTAATATGGATATCAAAGTTCAGATTGTTGTTAATGGTGACACCTAATAGTTTGGTGGTTGGTTCAGGGGATATAATAGTTTTATTGGTAGAGTTAACTGAGAAATCTAGAGGGGGGACTTCTTAGTAGGAGAGAAAAGAAGGAGTTTAGTCTTTTTGGGGTTTAGAAGAAGGCATCTATGTGAGAACCATTTCTCAACTGTGTTAAATACTTGTTTGGTAAGAGAGAGAAGTTTGGAAGAGGAGGGGGCTGAGCATATCAGTGTAGAGTCATCTGCGTATTGTATGCATGTAGCTTGGGGGATGGCAAGGTGAAGGTCATTAATGAATTTAGAAAAAAGTAAAGGTCCAAGGATGGACCCCCTGAGGGACACCCAGGTTGATGGGCAGGTCAGTAGAGAGAGAGACTTGTGCCATAGAATGGCCTGTTGTCTTTTATCAAGGTAGGACTGGAACCACTTTATAAAGGATGTATCCAACGACAGGGATTCCAGTATTTTGATGAGAACTTGGTGATTTACCATGTCAAAAGCTTTAGACAGGTCAATAAATAGTGCTGAAGAGAGTTTGTTTAGATTACCGTTTTTGTTGATACAATATGTGAAGGAAAGAAGGGCAGTAGTAGTGCTGTGTGATGGTCTGAAACCATGTTGACAGTTGGCTAGTAAGTTATTTTGTGTTAGATGGTCAAGTAATTGTCTGTGAATGCATTTTCCATGATCTTTGCTAGAGGTGAGAGGAGGGCAATGGGGCGGTAATTGGAAAGTTCAGTGGATTGTCCTCCTTTGTGGAGGGGGATAATATGGGAAATTTTCCATAAACTGGGGATATAACTTTCAGTAATAGTTCTATTGATCAGGATAGAAATGGAATAGGCAATAGCTTTGGCAGATTGTTGAAGGAATTCAGCAGGTAGTTGGTCTGCTGAGGGGGAGCATGGTTTCAGTTTCTGTAGAAGGGTTAGAATATATGATGTTGGGACGGGTTGAAAATGAAAAGTAGGGGGTGAGGTTGATTCATAGGAAGGTAGAGTGAAATTGTTTGGTGATAGTTGATTAGCTAGTGTTTGTATAGCGTCAGTAAAAAAGGTATTAAAAGCATAAGCTATATTGATTGTTTTTTTGTGTTCAGTGTTTTGAGGGTTTGGAGTAGTGGATTGCCCTGGATGGAGTAGTTGGTTAATACTAGACCAAAATTTTTGTGTCTTGTTGTGATTAGCTTGTTGGGATTGCAGATAGTAGTTTCTTTTGTCAGATATTATAGCTTTCTTAGTTTCATTTCTTAGTTGTCTAAATGTTTGTTGGTCTATAGGGTTTTTTGTTTTCCTCCATTTTGCCCAATGTTTTGTTTCTTTAGAGAGCCATGGAGCATGTTTGGTTTTAATTCTAATTAGTCTGGTTGGGGCATGGTGGTTGAGGATGGCAAGGAAGTTGGAGTTAAAGTAACTAACGGCTTCATCTAAAGGGAGGTTTTGTAAGGGGGACCAGTTACATGCTCTTAGTTCCATCTGGAGTTCAGGGTTAAAGTACTTTTTAGACCTGATGTTTTTAACAGATGTTGGGGTGGGAAAGTTGATTTTATGTCTGATGTAGGTAAGAGAGTGGTCACTTAAATCATCAGGGAGGGTTTCTGAGTCATAAATGTGAGGATGATGGTTAATGAGAATCCAGTCTAGTAAGCTTGATTTCTTGTTAGATTTATTTATCCTGGTAGGGGAGGTAATGGTTTGGGAATACCCATATAGGTTAATATGGTTTGCAGGGAGGCTGCTGCAGAAGCAGGTCCAGTCAATGTTTGTGTCGTCTAGAATTATGGTTTCTTGAGGCAGGTTTTGGGAAAGCCAGCAAAGTACGTTTTCCATGGTCACAGTGTTGTTACCAGGAGGTAGATATATACAGATAATATATATGGATTTGGAATTGTTAAGGAGTTTGGAGATGAGAATTTCTGCATTGGAGTCTAAAGGTGGTTTATAGTTATGAGTGGTTAATTGTAAGCTAGATTTATATAGGATAGCAACCCCTCCACCTTTTTTGGATGTTCAGTCTAGTCTCAGGATATTATATCCAGGTGGGATGATTTCATTGAATTTGGTTACAGGTTTTAACCACATTTCTGTTAAGCAGAGAATATCAAAGGAATAGATTTCAGTTAGAGCTTGGAGTTGAGTTACTTTATTGTTTATGCTACGTATATTAAGATGAGCAATTAAAAGGGAGCTAAATGGTTTAGACAGGGCTTGGGTAGATGATTCTTTGAGGTTGAGGAGAGAGATAGGAGTTGTTGGAGGGCCTGGGTTACGGTGGATGTCACCATCCTTTAAAGAGAGTAGTATGCTTAGATAGTATGGGTTGGGGAATCTGATGTATAGTGATAGACATTTTTTGGGGTTTAGATTGTTGTATTTTGTGTGTAGTGTTCTATGATATTTAGGAAGTATGTAGTTAGATGAGGATGTTATATTAGCGTGAATAAAATGGTAAGGGGAGTTTGGAGAGTTGGTTACTTTTTTGGGGTAGTTTAGGTATGGGTCTAGTGGGTTTTCAAAAGAGGTGAATAGATGAGTGAGGATTAAGGAGGCAGTAGTGAGAGTGTGAATAAGAGTGGGATAAAGGATGGGATGAATTGTTTATTCATTGTATGAATAGATATAGGTTCTTTGTAGGTAGAAGATAGAAATTTATTGGGAGGAGATGAGAGAGGGAGTAAAATGCGGTGTGATAGGAGGAAAGTAGTGAGGGGTTAATATTAGTGGAGGTGGGTAGCTGGAGAGTGTATAGGGAGAAAAGTGAGTGTTTTAAATTTAAAGAGGAATGATAAGATCACGAGGTATGATTAGAGAGTGATGGAAAGAGGAAGAGGTGTGTTTAGAGAGTAATGGGAAGAGCAAGATGTGTGGATAGAGAGTAATGGGAAGAGGAAGAGGTGTGATTAGAGAGTAATGGGAAGAGGAAGATGTGTGGATAGAGAGTAATGGGAAGAGGAAGAGGTGTGGTTAGAGAGTAATGGGAAGAGGAAGGGGTGTGGTTAGAAAGTATAAAGGTAGGACCCCTGGGGGTGGGTGGAATTTGGTGATAGGGAGGGGAGCAGAGTGAGCCCGCAGGGCGAACGGAGCGGGTAGAAACAGATACTGAGGCAGTTAATGAAAAACAATCAACTAGGCTAAGTCAAGTGGTAGAATGGAATAGGATAGGGCTAGAAGGTGTCTGTAGTCTGTAGATATGAAGAGGAAAAGAGAGAGAGGACTAGAGATGTATTTGTGGACAGTAGAAATGAAGGAAAAAACAAAAGAGACAGCTGAATAGCACTTCGGGGACTACTGAAGTTAAGAAATGAGGTAAGGAGTTGACCATGAGAAAAAGGGTAAGAGTGGAAAATGCCTGTAATTAGGGTGCCCTCTATTGGGCAATTCAAGTATTGCAGGCTTGATTGAGAGGAAGTAAAATTGGTGGACTGCAGTAGTAAAGTGAGAAAAACAAGAAAACAAGGGGGGTATCTATACAGGTAGGAGGGGTGAGATAGTGAAGGTAATGTAGAGGGGGAAGGAGAGGCTACTGGCTGTCCTAGCTCAGGCCTGGCTATAACATTTATATTATTGGTACAGTCAATAGAAAGTCTTTCTTGTTGGAATTATTCAGCAGGCATACTTTACTGTTTTCCTTGAAAGGGAATTGTAGGATTGTTATGCAATGAGGTGACCCGCTGATATTTGGAGAGGGTTCTTAGCTTCCTGCTGACTAGCACTGGAAGCCCAGGATGAGTAGAGTAACACAGAGGTAGACGCTGGGCAAGGAGCAGACAGCAGCCAGGGATTATCCCAAGTCCCTACATTCTGTATGGGAGCCAGACTGTACTGCATGATATGTTACTGATACCAGCCTGACATCATACAGGTGGGATGGAGTACTGTTAACATCTTGTGCCCATGTCATGTCAGGTCCTGATTATGGGATCTGGAACAGTTGGTAGTGTATTGCAGGGCAGATGTGTTTGGCTGTGGGGGGAGGAATACCTATTTGTACAAGACGTATGTGTTTTGGGGCCTCTCAACCCCATTGACGGTGCATGTGGACATATATGTTTTTGTTATGTTCTCAGTTTTATCTACAGGTGTATGTCTGTATATACGTATATAGATATATATATCTAAATATTGCTGTGTGTGTATATATATATATATATATATATATATATATATATATATATGTATAGATGTAGACATATCTATAGATGTATGCATTTGTATGTATGTTTATATATATATATATATATATATATATATATATATATATATATATATATATATATATATATATATATATATATGTGTGTGTATATATATATATATATATATATATATATATATATATATATATATATATATATATATATATATATATATATATATATATATATATATATATATATATATATATATATATATATATATATATATATATATATATATATATATATATATATATATATATATATATATATATATATATATATATATATAATGCATATATATATATATATATATATATATATATAATGCATATATATATATATATATATATATATATATGTGTATATATCTATTTAGATATTAATATATGTACACACACATATGCATCTACATGCTTAAATACATTTCCTGTACTGTTGAATGACTGTGCTGGATGATATGTTTGTGAAAACATCAGGGTTATGTATATCTAGTGGGAAATCACTTTGGCTATGGTGTGCAGGGTCCTGGGTTCGAGCCTTGCAGAGGCTGTTTATTTTGTTGCTGGACAGAACAAGGGCCGTTGGATAGAGTGATTAAAGCACGTTTAAGCAGTTGTAAGCGGGTTTGCGTGGAGGGTAAGCACTGCTAACTTCTAGTTACAGTTTCTTACACTCAGCTTATACATTGCTTAACCTGTGTTGGCATTGCTTATCCCCGGGCAAAAAGGCTTAAACCGCTTAGTGATGCTTAAAAGTGCTTACTCCCACTTACCCTGTGCTAATTTCTTTAAAAGAAAAGAAAAAAGGGTTGATAGAAAAGTGGTGAAAAAGTGGCACAAAGAGGGAAAGACAGTAGGGAAAATAGCTAGGGATGTGCAGGAGGGTGTATGGAAGGTCCATAGCTGCCCATTTCTTCTACTGCAACAGCTATGCATATACACTGAATTTGGAGGTAGATTTTGGGCACTCAAACCCCTGAGAGAGGTATGAGGACAACATTAATATGTTGTGATGCCAATTAGACCAGATTACATGTGTCCAGTGGACACTCGTGCAAAATGGACAGCTATGTATGGGGCGATATTTTTTTTGGGGAACAGATTGCCCTTTATTTTTTCAGGTGAGAGTGGGATGTTGGGGAGGGATAGTAGGTATGTTTGGGGAGGTAGGTTGGGTAGGTTAACAGACAAGACAAGCAAGACACATACAGGGGTGGCCTATGACACGTGGGGGTAAACACCTTGATGGGGAGGTGTTTTGGGAAATTGGAAGCCCATGAGCCCCCTGGAAACAGTGGGGACTGAGATCCCCACCCATGGACAGTCACCACTGCACGTTCATAGCCCAAAAGATGGCTGTGCTGATGGCTGAGTCATAGAGCCAGCCCGACCTTCTAGTCATGACACTTGGCCCTCGAGCTGGTGTAGAAGATCTCCAAACTGCTGATCAAGCTCTCTACACACCATGACCTGGTGATGGGTGACAGCTTCCTGTCTGTGCCCACTCCCGGGGGGGGGCGAGCCCCATCCCCTGAGGTGGTTCCACTCAAAGATGGTGCAGGACCAATGGACGAGGAGGTCCCGGGTTGGGCCCCAGACATGTTGGTACCCGATGCGATGGCCAGCTGAGGTGGGTCCACTGGGACCCGCATTCCCATACGTGCTATGGTGTTTATGGTGTATCAACATATGTGCGGTAGTAATAGTCAACACATTCCAGGGTTAGGTATAACAGCATGCATAGATATTCCCATTAATCCAGACACCAGATACAGAACAGTTGCATAGCAAATGGAACACATGCATATATGGGACCACAGTGGTAATAACAGCATGCAGGTACGTTGATGGCACCATGCCACCAATGTTGGAGTATTTCAAAATAGTATATGCATGAAAACAGATTTAAATAATTATCAACCAATAGGACATATGTCCCAACAAAACAGTGAAGTCATTACATACCAGTTGAGGTGGATATTTAGATTATTGTTGGAGATATGGTGGGGGGAGAGAAAGATGTCAATTAGCTAGTATATTCCTGTAGTTCACATTACTTTTCTAGTCAGTGCTCTTATCTGTACCTTACAAGTATTACTTGACTACCCTATTGCCTTAGTTTGGACAGTGATATGGCTGTCATCATCTTTATACATGAACTGGTGTTACCTGCAGTATACACCTCTTACCTGGTATACCTGTGAAGGAAATGTTTGTTAACACTAACTGTTTCTACACATACTCCCAGATTCCAGGTTGATGTTGTGCAGATACCTGTCCATCTCTTTCTGCGCAGACTCTGGCCATGTCTTAATCACATGCAGGTGAACCAGGACATATCTAAATTATTGCCCTCTTCAACCTTTAGTGACTTAGCACACTCTTATACAGGCTTTCCTACACAGTTATGTTATGTAGCACAGTGTGTGTGACAGTGATCAGTGATACCTTATTATTCAAAGCAACTGCAACACACACAATTCCATGTGATACCAGAGTAAATAGTACCAGTACAGTGTATCAAGCTTTTTATTTCTCGGCACAGTGTTCATATCCGAGGTACCTGTGAGAGCAGTGTTTGTTAGCACTACCTGACTATTGCTAGACAAAGTACAAGATTACACATTAGTATTATGCACATACATCTCACTCTGTTACTGTACACACTCTGGTCACAGCTTGAAAACATGGGGGTGTAGATGGGACATACTTGGCTTATTACTCTCATAACAGTTTTGGGAGTTGCTAGAGTGACAGGTTTTTTCTCATAGATGTGTGCCATTCAGTTGTATTCCCTGTTTGCTGCCTACACATCTGGGATCATCCCACTGACTTCCCAGGGGGACAGGCAGCAGATATGGGCCCATATACTGGACATTCTGTTCTTATCTGTACAGTTGTGAGGTATGATTCTGTATGCAGCCTACTTCCACTCCCAGGATTCAGACAATGGCTGTATCTGCTACAACTAAAACACTGTCCATCAAAGTTGTGTGTGCTTTATAGATATTGCTGTATATCTCCTATCCGCTTTCCGTCTTATTATTTTCCTGTGGTTTTGCATTCTGACCTTGTATTACAACACTCTTTTATACAGGATTTCCTAGACAGTTATATTTTTGTAGGACAGTGTGGGCGACAGTGATGAGTAATACCTTATTATTCAGAGCAACTGCATCAGTCACAATGCCATACAATACCAAAGTAAACAGTACCAGTACAGGGTATCATTCTTGTATTTCTGGGCACAGTGTTCATATCTGACAGACCTATAGGAGAAATATTTGTTAGCACTACCTGAATGTTGCCACACACAGTACCAGATTCCACATTACTATTATGCACATACATCTCATTCTGTTACTGTACACACTCTGGCCACAGCTTGACAACATGGGGGTGTAAATGGGACATACGTGGCTTCTTTCTCTCATAAGGTTTTGGGGAATTGCTGGTGTGCCAGCTTTGTTCTCATAGATGTGTGTCAATCAGTTGTATTTCCTGTTTGCTGCCTATGCATCCGGGATCATCTCACTGATTTCTGAGAGGGGCAGGTTGTCAGGTGACCGATATGGGCCACTTTACTGGACATTCTGGACATATCTGTACAGTTGTGGGGTATGATTCTGTATGCCGACTACTACCACTGCCAGGATTCGAACCATGGCTGTGTGTGTTAAAAATACAACAATTCACGTCTCAGTTGCATGTGCTATTTGGATTTTGTTGTCTGTCTTTTCACTGTTTTCTGTCTGTCTCTCTCAGTTGTACTAAATGTCCTCTGGGGATTACACCAGTCATATACAGGCATTCCTACACATTCTATTTATGGTGCACAGTGTGGGTAACAGTGCTTAATACAACAGTACTATTATGTGATTGCAAATCTACATTACCATATGATACCAGAGTATACACATGCAGTCCAGTATTTAGACCTTATTATGATTTTATTTACATACAAACTATATGAGACTCTTCCTGCCATATTCTCTGGTGTATGCAGTACTTGCCTTAAACAATACAGGTTTTATACTGGCAATTAATTTACTAATACTTTTATATTTATTTCCTATGACAGTACATGCAAGAGTATTACTAACCTGCCTCACGTCGCAACCTCTCCAGGTGACAACCATGGGCTTTCTGGTTCACAGCCCGCTCACTTGCAGCTGTGAAGGACATAAGAGGAATATTTAGCCATAACTATCCATGATATACCTGAGCTGGCAATTATTACACACATAGTGGAGTGATACACACAGCTAGGACAGCCCCTGCCATTCTAGCCTCTTGGATCCACTGCTCCAAGAAGTCCCCCTTACGCCACTTCAGGTTGGCATAGTGATGCCTGACCTGCTCACCAGTTTGGGGTATGCCTGTGGCACTGGTGAGGTCACGGGCAAGATGGTCCCAGGCTTCCACCTTATACTGGGAACCCTGGTACTGGCCCTGCAGCAGTCTGTGCTCATAGTCTTTGACAAGGAGTCCTGCCATGACTCTGGACTCCTGGATGCCCCAGCACAATGCCCGGAAGCACAAACCTTCTCCCCTTTCTGCCATGATGCCTGCAAAGGGAAGCTACAGCCAGTTATGAGATGTATTCCCACTTGTTGGGTTTAAGTAGGGCTGATTTCCCGCATTTTGCTGTGATTAGCCAGTTTTGAAAAGGCTAAGCTATGGGCAAATCTCCTTACCTAAGGTTGGCATTGTTTAAAGGGGTATACCACTCGGCACATTGAGTTAGCTAGCCTGTGCAATGCTTAGCATTGCTTACAATAGACTTTGCATTATATTTTCTTTTTGGCATTGATTTATTATTCATTACATCTTATATATATGTCTGGTATCCATGATTCATGTGTATGTACACTGTATGGGGTTCTTGTGTTTTATTGAGGACTTCAACACTCTATTACAATTATACCTCACATCTGGACTTACTGCTGTACTCCAGTTCACATATTTATGTTATGTAGTGGGTTATAGAACCTATGACTGTATACTGATTCCTTTCACAGGTTCAGTTTGATTTTACTATAGTGAGGATTTGTTTAGTGATACCTCATTCTTCTGTACTGCTGTGATAGCTTGGTGGTTAACTACTGTGACTATAGTGTATAGTGTATAGGGTCCTGGGTTCAAGACCTTCAAGGCTGTTTATTTTGTTGCTGGGCAGAACAGTGGCCATTGGATACAGAGTGATTAAGGCACTTTTGAGCAATTGTAAGTGGGTTTGTGAGAGGGTAAGCACTGCTAACCTCCGGTTAAATATGCTTACAGAGAATTAGCTTCAGTATTGCTTACCCCAACGCAAACAGGCTCAGACTTACTTACTAGTGCTTAAATATGCTTACTACTGCTTATTGGTGCTTACACTTGCTTACTAGTGCTTACTCCTGCTTACAACTGCACTGATTTAGACAGTAATATCTAATGTCTCTTGGGAAGGAGGGGGATTTGGAAGCTGTATGGGGTTATCATTCATTACACATTTTACCTTCCATTTGTATCCATGATTCCTGTGCACATATACTGCATGGGGCACACGTGATTATCTGTGGACTTTGCAACATTATGACACTGACACCTCACATCTGCATTTAATGCAGTAATCCATTTCACAAATATATGTTATTTAGTAGGTTATGCAACTAAAATATTGGTCATAACGTGATTTGACATGGAAAATGGAAGCTAGTCCTGCATGGAAAATTAGTAAATCCAGATGATTTTCTTAATGGTTCTGTAGTTGGAATAAGTCACCTAACCTAATTACTCTTCCACTCATAGAATCCTTCATAATGTAATAGATGAGACAAATACAGGAAAGTAAGACAAGCAGAAATAAGACCAGACAAATGGAATGAATATTAAATTATGCTTTTTCTGTGTGTGACACATTAAGTGTTAGATTACAAGGGAAGGAAGCTCAGTATTTTGGGAGGGAAATCTTGACATTTTGGTGGAGTTCTTTAAAGTAAATAAAGTTAAGAAATACACTTTGCAAAATTAAGTAGAAAATACATATTGGAATGCAGAATATAAAGTAAAACATTTAACAGGCCTGTGGTATTTGGAAAAACACTGCTGCTATTTTGATAGATTTACTGGGCTGTACCACTTAAAAGTCTTTAGCATTTCTATAAGACTCCCAGATAAGCTCCAGACATGGACTCTTAAAACAGATATATCTGTGTATGGTCCACAATGCATGAGCTTCCTGGTGCTGTTTGACAGTTGCTCTATAAAACTAGGCCCCAGATTCTCATTTCCTGTTTGATTTCAGAACTCAAGTGTAAGCTTCCTGCTTGTACAGGCAGTAACACTGAGTAAAGTTGCTGTCCAAGTGTGGCAGTAGCCATTAAAAGCAAAGCCAAGCTCAGAAAAGGATAGAAAGAGAGAAAATGAAGCCAAACTGCATGAGTCTAAAATCAGTCACATTCCCAAAGGCATTATGCAGTTCCAGAGAATAATTGACTGCATCATCAGCACAGCCTTTTTACAACTCTGCTGCACATTTTACTGGAAAGACAGTTGCATTTTATATGGTGTTTCATATTTTTTATTAAAAATAAACAATTGCTTTAACAAGGTGCACCTTCTTCCTACTCAGCTGATTCTTCTACAGGGTGGTTCTGGTTCTGGCACAATGCATTTCCCTAAACTTAATCTGCTGTTTTTCTGTACACTTTCCCAACCTTGTGTTTTCCCATCACTTAAGTTTGGTCCAGTTTTCTTTTGTCCGAGATTGGTATAGCTCTACCTACCTTTACGAAAATAGCAAATCATTATTCATAATTTGTCAAAGCACCTTACCCATGACAATTGATGCACCACAGTTTAACTCCTGTACCACACACACATATATAACCAGTTCAGCACATTGTAAATAATTTTGCATCACTGTCGTTGAGCCACATTTATATAATTGGTTTAGTACATTGTAATCCCTTTTTGCAGCAATCATTGTTATATTTAATAAAAACACAGATTCATCAGGTGGATTAAATGGCTGCAGCCTAGTGTTTATTGCCAGTTAATGACCACATTAATTTCCTCAGGGAACTGAATGGATACCCAGAGCAAAAATATAACATTCCAACAGCACAAAAGCTTGGAGTTCAACCATCTTATAAATGATAGAATTATTTAATATAAGCAAAGCTTTCAAGTCATACAGACTGTTTTTCAAAGCATAAAACAACTCATTAAATCACTTCCTATGCAGGTATTTAAATAAATATGCCAGCCAATCAAAATTAATCTACACACCGCATGTCACTATCTAAAACATTTTAAAAAAGTTATAAAAATAAACACATCTACATATATCTTAAGTATAACTATAATAAATATACATAGAATATATATATATATATATATATATATATATATATATATATATATATGCACACACACGTGTGTGTAAGTAAAAAAAAAAGTCCTGAGACCTCCCCTACTCACCGTGGCCTCTCTTACCTTTCCTGCCTTCTGCTTACATGACTGCAACAACCTAGCCTAACCTGTCTTTCACACCTGGAAGGGAAGACAAAAACCTGAAAACCCAGTAGGAAGAAACAGTAAATTCCTTCTTGACCCCTAATGCAATCACCTTTGCAGGTCACCAGGTTCCTTAACTACCTTTCAACTGACCCTATACTGACTGCCAACTTCCTCTGATTTTACAAGGGGGTGGGTTGGGGAAAATTACCAAAGTAGAGATCAAAAAGATTGATTTGCTTGGTTCCCAGCCTTTTCAATACTACCCAGGAATAGCTCATCCCATGCCAACCCTCTTCACCTATCCTGTCCCACCTCCCCCCTCTGAAACCTGAGTCCAAACTGATCTGCCTCGGACAAATGATGGCTTGCTGCAACCTGGCTAGCCAGATATTGTTCTTTCAGATATGCCTGGAATTAATACAGGGGAAAGGACTTAAAAAAAAGTTGAAATCTTTCTGTTCATCACAATCCTGTGTGCTCTACCCTTTGCAATGCATTTTTATCTTTAAGATATCACTGTCTTCAGCTTTATTTAGAGAAAGTGATGTAGATTATATGCAGTGACTTCCTGTACTGCATTGTGTGGTCTGAAAGTAAAGATGATATTGGTGACAGTATAGAAATCTCTTATTGTTCCTAATGTTTTTTTAAAAAATACATGATCTCAGAAGTAATTGCAAGTAAAGTTGTTCCTCTTTCATTTAAGAAATATTGCAGTTGCAACCTTAAGTAAACCTCTTCTTGTAGGGTAATTTATCCGAGAGCTGGAATTCATCGATTGATTTTTTTTTTTTGCTTTATTCCTTACTGCAGGCATAGTATCCAAGAAGCTTGAAAGGTTCTGTATGACCCAGGGGAAGAAGCTGAAAGTGTACAACAGTTTGATTTTTTTAGGTTGAGAGTGGCAGTCTTTACAAATAGGTGAGATACACTGAGGTAGAAGAGTTGCTGGCTTGCAACATAGTTGAGACAGAAGTTTCAAAGTTGCTGCAGTCCAAGTAAAAATCTGCAGTATATCTTCTGTTAATTCTTCTCAGTGGCATAAGGTCCAACAGTGTCTGTTGCTTATGTTATTGAAGTAAAAAAAACAAGAGAAAACTGAGTTTGTTGAGTGTATTCATTAAGAGGCTTGTTTATAGCATCAGAGATGACCAGACAAGTAGAGGTTTAAGTAAACAATAATGCCCGACAGGGTGTGTGTGCTCATGTGTAATTAATGCCCACCCAGGGGACACCCCCGGAAGGGCATTAAGTACACATTAAGACACACCATAGAGGTCATTATTGCACTTAGAGAATGAGTTCTCTGTAAAATTGTCCTCAGGATTCAATAGATTCCATGTAGGAATAGTGTTCATGTCTGCATAGCCTTAACAGTAGCGCACCTTGCATATTAATGAAAGCGCACTACTGATGATGGCTTTGCAGACACAAACACTGAAGGGAGTGCAAGGGGTGTGTTTCAGTAGTGATCACAGATCCAACATGCCCCCTGGACTCAAAGTGCTGTACGGCACTTTCTAAATGCTTTCACTGTCTGCAGACACTGAAAGCAAGAATTGAAATGGGAAGCAATGCAGGGGGTGTGTGACAAGGTACCGTCACACACCCCCTGCATTGTCAAACTGCTGTACGGCACTTTCTAAATGCTTTCAGTGTCCATGGACAATGAAAGCAGTAATAGAAATGGGAAGCAATGCAGGGTGTGTGTGACAGATACCATCACACACCCCCTGAATTGTCAAAGTGCTGTACGGCACTTTCTAAATGCTTTCAGTGCCCATGGACACTGAAAGCAGGAATCTAAATGAGAAGCAATGCAGGGGGTGTGTGACAGGTACCGTCACACATCCTCTGCATTGCAAAAGTGCCGTACGGCACTTTGACCATACATCTCAACCTCTAAGAGCAAAATATCTGGACAAAGCCTAAAATGATGAGCATACCTCTCAAGCTCTTAGAGCAAAAAAATCTGGACAAAGCCTAAAATAATGGGGGGCCTACCTCTCAAACTCCTAGAGCAAAAAATCTGGACAAAGCATAAAATGATGGGGGGGGGGCATACCTCTCAACCTCTTAGAGCAAAAAATCTGGACAAAGTGTAAAATGATGAGGGGACAAATGGGGACAGATTTTAAATATTGCCCTTATTAACTTAGAAAGTTGATAGAGGAAGAGGGTTTCTATTAACATATAACATGTTCGGAAGGATTAGAAGTCTGAAACTCAAATGTATGCCATTATGTAGTGACTTCAATCCTGATATTGCCCATACAGACTTAGGGAGTTGATAGAATGACAGGTAGTGCATTACCAAGTGTGAATTACAATTAGTATTAATACATGTAAATAAAGTGCTTGTATTAATTTCTTTTCCCATTCTAAATTAAGTTTAAGCGTAGCTGAGTGAGTTTGCACATTGTGGCCCTCTGCTCAGCATTGCTTAAACCTTTCATAGGAGCTAAATACAAATGTATAACTAAAATCCTCAATGGTGGGATAGTGTAGTGGTTAGAGTTCTGGCTTTGCATGCAGCAGTTCACAGTTCGAGTACCAAAACAAGCCCTTTATTTTTACATGGGAAAGCATTGTTAAAATTATTTTTTTTATTTTAAATTATGTAGTAATTGATAGTTGTTAACCAGGAAAGTATAGCTGGTTCATAATGGAAGTGTCAGTGCATATAACGTGAAATTACCCATGTATACACAAGTGTTCTATATAGTATAGTCACATCCCAAGACAATGTAATGAAAGCACATAGGGAGGCACTGCTAACCAATGCTCAGCATTTTTCCCTTTAAGCACTGCTCAACTCAGCTTAACAGATTTATGCACTGCTAAACTGTGCTCAACATTTTCAAAATGGTCCAATGATGGCAAAGGGCGGGAATATGGTCTTATTTAAACAGCACAGGTGGGAATACAGTGAGAACCTGTTGCAGTTTGATCTGTGCAGGAACCATGTCTGGCATTGGAGAGAGAGCACTCTTTCAGGCACAGCTCTGGGGCATTCTGGAGTCCAGGGTTATGGCTGGACTCCTCACTGAACACCATGAAGATAGACTGCTGCAGGGCCAGTACCAGGGCTCACAGTACAAAATGGAGGCCTGGGACCATCTGGCAAGTGATCTCACCAGTGCTACTGGAATCCCCCGAACTGGTGAGCAGGTATGGCATCCTTATGTGGACCTAAAGCTTTTGAAGGGGGGCTCTTGGTCAAGTGGATCCATGATGGTCAGGCATGGAGTGCTTCAGTAGTTTGTAAGTATCCCATCCATAGCTGTACCAAATTCTAGGCTGAGTATGTGATAGACAGGTATGCATAATGTTTCTTTTTTCCCCCCTGTAGCTGCAGCAGAGAGGGCTAGCAATGTGGAGGTCCATGCCGATAGGCTGGTGAGTACAGATCTATCTTGTAGTATACAGTGCAATAAATAAGGAGGAATATATTGTTTACTGCCAGTAGGTATAGTGTGTTGTGTCTAGTGAATAAATAAAGTTTGCCAGACTAATATTGATCTACAGGATATGCAGTAGTAAATCACTGTGTCATATTACTAAAATAAAGACTTATACCACAAACTGTTGTGTTTACTCTGGTATGTTGTTGTCGAAATAGAATGTGTACCGGTTCTTCACAGCAAATATGGCTTTGACAGCATGACTTAACTGAGGTTGTTCTGAGAACCAGCTATTATGCAGAGCAGTAGATTGTGGAGCTGTAAAACAAGAGATGAATGAAATATGTTATGCACTAAGATCTGAACCCTGAATAGTAATGTATTATAGTGTGTCCCCTCAGCACTGCCTTGTGTCAACCTTTGCTTTCCAGACTGTATTATTTCAAAGGATTAATACACAGTACACTGTCATGCTTGAATCTCAGGATTACAAGTCAGACTGTCTAACCCACACAGTATTAGACAGAAATCAGTCAAACATGAGAAAGCAGTCCCCAGTAGCTCAGTGTGATGAGAAATACCCTTGTTGTTAATTTTAGCACACCCAGACATGATTTGAATCCAGGGAGTGGTACTGAGATGTGTGCATATATACACTCAAGAAATCTTGAATATTTGTAGAAAGTCAGATAGTGATTACAGATATTTCCTCCACGTCTTACAGGTAAAGAAATGTTTGTAGTAGCTATATGGAAGGGTATACTAATACACCGTGTACAACTGTCCCACTCTCCAACCCCATGCCTGCAAATCACAGCAGGATAGATACATACACCATGCATTCTTCCCGATACATGTCTCTCAAGTGTCATGTCTAGTAGTCACTACTGCCAATAACTTGGACACAGAATCCAGGTGAATTATGCCAGTAGCAGACTCACACAACATCAGTGCAGGGTACCCCTTCTTTGTCAGATATGTAATCCTGACATGTACAAGCCCCCTCTAGTAATGTAGCTATAGTTGTCAGTCTGCCCCATACCATTACAGGTTGACAGTTTAACAGGTATGTATGTGCTATAGCAGCTATGGGCCATAGGTAGATGTAAAATGAGGCCAGATCTGTAGAGTATTGAGCAGTACTGTTGTGAAAAATAGAAGTCAATACAGTTGTTAATGGACTTTTTTCTCTCCCCCACCCCTCATCTGCATCAGTAATTATTATTGATATACTACGGGTATGTTTTTCTCAAAACCTAATGTTGGGACTTGTGTTCTATTATTGTTCATATATTTAATTGGTTGCATATTAGCATACTTTGTTTAAATACCATTGTTGGTGGCCTGTTGCCAGCAGAGTAACTTGCATGCTTTTACAATGCTTACTGTTGTTCTGTTTATGCATGTGTTCTGTTTGCTATGCAACTGTTTCAAATCTGTTGTTTTGGGTTAATTGGAACACCCACGCTTGCTGTTATAACTAATTTTGAAATGTTTTTTTCATGACTAAACAATATATCCTGGAAAACCTCAACACCATAGCATGTTTGGGAAGGCAGATTCCGATGGATCCACCTATCCCTCCTCATCTGGCCATGGCACTGGGGCGCAGCATGACTGGGACCCAACCTGGCACTTCCTCCTATGCTGGTCTTGCACCACCTTTGGGTGGAACTGCCTCAGGGGACAGGGCCTGTCCTCCCCCAGGGCCCAGGCATGGAGAGAAGTCCATCACCCACCACAAGTTCCGGGGTATGGTGTGCAGCGTTATCCCCTCCAAGTTGAGTGGACGGCTGCACCAGATGGAGGGCCACCTGGAGCACCTGGAGGGACAGGCTGCCCTTGTTGTCCAGCCCCTAACACAGCCAGCTTTAGGACTCTGAAGGTGCAGTGATGACTGCCCATGCGTGGGGACCTCAGTCCCACTGTATCCATTTGGTGTCTCATGGGCCTGTGATTCTCAACCACCCTCCCCGTCCAAGTTGTTTACCTCCTCATGTGTCATATACTGTCCCTGTCTGCAGTCTTGTCTGTCTGCAAATGCAACCTATCCTACCCAACCTACCTCCCCAAACATACCTACAGCCCTTCCCCAACATTCCACTCTCACCTTAATAAACAAAAGTGCATCTTTCCCACAAAAAAATCATTGCCCTATACATAGCTCTATGTTTTGCCCCCATGCCCAGTAATGTAAATCAATCTACACTCAAAAAATCTCTACAAATATATGTTGCCAACATCCCTCCCTGTGGGGTCTGAGGCTGTAAATTCCAAATTTTCAACATCAGTCACAGCTTTTTCCTGCAGAAGAAATGTAGAGCTATGGTCATTTCCTACATCCATCCTGCACATCTCTAGCTGCCTTTCCTAATGTTTTACCCCCTGCTTGCCCCCATTTCACCACTTTCCTATCACCCATTTTTCTTTTCTTTATTTAAAATTAGTGCAGGTTTAAGCGTGAATAAGCACCACTAAGTGAATCTATGGGGATTTTAACCATCTCTTAGCATCACTTAGCTTTGCGTAAAACCACACAAACTCACAACTGCTTAAAAGTGCTTTAATCACTCTGTCTCAATCAGCAGTTGTTCTGCCCACCAACAAAATAATCAGCCCTGCCAAGTCCCGAGCCCAGGATTCTGTGCACTACAATCACAGCAATGTACTACTACACCATCTGAGCTGTGGGGAGTTTGTAATGCTTTTAGAAACATATCATGCATTATAGTCATTTAACATAAGAGAAAAAATACACATCCCTGGCAAGCCTTAAGCCCAGGACCCTGTGCACTCCAGTCACAGCAGCTATCAGTACTCCACATGAGCTGAGAGAATTAGTAATGCTCCAGTAAATATATTATGCAGGATGGTCATCCAACATTAGGAAAAAAAACTGTGTAATTACTAATGTTTCATATATATATATATATATATATATATATATATATATATATATATACACACACACATATATATATATATATATATATATATATATACATATACACACACACACACACACACTCACACACTCAACCTCTTAGTGCAAGATATCTGCACAAAGCCTGGCAAAGTGAGGGGATAAAGGGCAAATAAATAGGGACATATTTGAAATATAGATGTTATAAGCTTAGAAATTTGCTAGAGTGTCATGGTGTGTTGTAACATATTTTCTGATAGATTTCAAGTCTGGAACACAAATGATTGTCATCATTTAGTGACTTCAATGCTCACATCATCCCAGTGATTTGTCAGAAATCCACAACAGTTATGGGGAACAGACCAAAAATATGACTCACACATCTGGACAGTCTATGGAAATCTGGGCAGTGGAGAGGGATGACTGCAGTCATGTAACAGAAGGGAAAAAACTCTGAGAGCTGCCAACCATTTCACCCAGCACCTTCAGAACTACAGTCAGAACAACACAACACTACCCCAAATCAGCTCTGGGGAATTACTCATGCATTTGCAAATATATCATGCACTACAGGGATGTAACTGTAGGGAAAAACAGACATCTGTGAGAAATTTTCTACCCACAACAATTTGCACCACAGTCACAGCAACATACCAATAAGCCAACTGAACTCGAGTATAACGACTGTTTCAACCAACATATCCTGATTGCCAGTCACACACTTCTACATAAACCATCCCAAGTCACAGTTTACTTGGAATCCTGAGGTGTTTCAGGACATGTCTCAGTCTGCCCCTACAAACATATACAGCTGATAGACCACCAGCAACTGTAGCAGCATGCACAGTCCAATAGAAAAGGATCTATGACACTCACATCTGCCCCACTCCCTACTCAGCCCAACAGACATGTACACACTGCTCTGTTACACAGTCTTGACAGTCTGTTAACAATGGCCAGACATACAGTGGATATAAAAAGTTTACACACCCCTGTTAAAATGCCAGGTTTTTGTGATATAAAAAAATGAGACCGCAATAAATCATTTCAAAAGCTTTCCCACCTTTAATGAGACCTATAACATGTACAATTCAATTGAAAGACCAACAAATCTGTTACGGGAAAAATATAAAAATAAAATACATACAATATGCTAGCTGCATAAGTGTGCACACCCTTAAACTAATACTTTGTTGAAGCACCTTTTGATTTAATTACAGCATTCAGTCTTCTTGGGTAGGAGTCTATCAGCATGGCACATATTGACTTGGCAATATTTGCCCACTCTTCCTTGCAAAAGTGCTCCAAATCTGTCAGATTGCAAGGTTTGTTTTGTATAGTCTTTTCATCAATTTTGGAGGGGCGTCCATTTCTTTGCAATGTCACTGTTGTCCCATATTTTCTCCACTTTTTGATGACTGTCTTCACTGTGTTCCATGGTATATCCAATGCTGTGGAAATTGTTTTGTACCCTTCTCCTGACTGATGTCTTTCAACAATGTGAGCCCTTTGATGCTTTGCAAGGTCTCTGTGAACTATGGCTTTTGCTGTAGCAGGCAACTGAGTAAACTTCAGGAAAATCCTGCTAGGACAGCTGAACTTTATTTGTGGTTAATCAGAGTCTCTCTAATTGATGGCAGGTATGTACCCAAGAAGAATTGAATGCTGTAATTAAATCAAAAGGTGCTTCAACAAAGTATTAGTTTAAGGGCATGCACACACAACAAAGTATTAGTTATGCAACCAGTGTGCTGTACGTTTTATATTTTTCCCCTAACAGATTTGTTTTTCAATTGAATTGTACAAGTTATAGGTCACATTAAAGGTGGGAAAAGTTTTGAAAGATTTATTGTGGTTTCATTTTTTTATATCACAAAAATCTGGCATTTTAACAGGGGTGTGTAAACTTTTTATATCTACTGTACATAACTCTCAACTGTACAGATTTCCACAGAATGTCCAGGGTGTGGGACCATATATATGGCTACTGCCTCATGACATTTCTGGGATTCTGCTAAATCAATGGGATAATATCAGGAGTGAAGTCACTAAATAATGATATACCATACCGCTGAACCTCTTAGTGCAAGACATCTAGACAAAGCCTGGCATACTTGGGGACAGAGGGCCAAAAATAGAGACACATCTTTAATTGGTATTCTAAACTGAAAATGTTACTGGTGTTACAAGGTTTGTTGTAACATAACTTTTCAAAAGGATATGAAGTTTGAAACCCAAATGGATGTCATCATTTAGTGACTTCAATCCTCAGATTATCCTACTGATTTGCCAAAAGCAGAAATTGTCTGAGGAACAGACAAAACATATGAGGTAAACCTCTGGACAATTCTGTGGAAATCTGGACAGTTGTGAGGTATGTCATATACATATCACTGTCAGACTTCAAATCACACGGAAAATGCATGTCCAGAAAAACCCTGTTAATTTAGCAGTCTTCTAACTGTATAACAACAATACTGACAACCTGTCCCTAATTCTGGTACTTTGTCCCCCATTTTGTTGGGCTTTCTCCATATTTCTTGTTCTAAGAGGTATTTCCACCTATCTTCTGTGAAGCTGTAGCGCCCACACCTCCATAATTTCCTCCTTACAGGCAAGGAAAAGTGGCAAGGCCCACATGAAGGACTTAATTATAGCACTGTGTTGCTATTGCATTGGCTAATGGAAAGACAACACAGCTGTTCTGGATGCAGTTAGCAAGTGGGAGACACCAATTGGTGCACAGGCCATCACCTGCTGATTACCTACAAAAGGCAAGCTGCTGCCTATGCAAAATGGGTCTGAACCTTTCTACACAGACAGACTGCAACTACACAAACCTAAACATTTGCATTATTCTGAGAAAACTCTTCAGTGCTATAACAGGTATGTCAAACAATTAAGCATGTAATGGAATGCAGAAGGGGGATGCAATAATGTGAAATAGGAAGTTAAACAATAGGTCTCAGCTGGACTTGCTAGACTACCATGTTGATGTCCGGCACCTATGGACATCCCTGCTGGCTCTGTCTGCAGTGACATAGATCACAGCTCTGGCCCCTGAGTCACCTCAGCAAAGGTCAGCTCACATATGACTACCACTGGAGTGTCTGTTGTATAATACTGACTATGACACTGCCAGGCCATCTACCTGGGATGTTGTAAATATTCATATGCCACTTGGGAATGCTACTATGATACATATGCTTGTCTTACAAATGTAAGAGACCTATATAGGGTATATGCATAGTAAGCAACTGATGTAGAAGTGTGAATTGAACTGTATGTTATATACTGAGCCCATACCTTTCAACTGTCCAGAGTTTCGCAGACTAACCACGTTTGCCTCATATTTGTAGTGAATGTCTCATACAGTTGTGTTTTGTCTGGCAAATCCCTGGCAAATCAGTCAAGACTGAAGTCATAAAATAATAGCATACATTTGAATGTCAGATGTCATATCCATCAGTGTCTTCCTTGCTAGCAACTAAGTGTGTTACAGCTATATTTATAAAGTGTCACTATTTCTGGGCCTTTGCCCCCAGTGATGTGTGCCTTTGTCCAGATCTCTTGCTCTAACAGGTTGAGAGGTATGACTGAGCTCCAAGAGTGTAAACACAGTGTGCCATAGGATCATAGTTTAGTACTAAGCTAACTGCCCTTGTGAACCATTTTAAGCCTAGCTAATTATCCCTTGTGACACTCAAACCCTGCACCTTGTGTTTGTAAGGCAAACACCTTAGCCGTTAAGCCACCCTCCCAACCCCCAACATACTGACAAAGAACAGAAATGTATATCAAGTATTACCTGTGCACATGTATGTATTAATAGAAGAAGCTGGAAGCCTCAAACATACAGACATGAATTGCAAAATGTCAAGTAAATAGGCTGTACTTCTTTTACAAATGTGTTATCTTAGTTCCAGTGCACCAAACAGACATAAATGTCTACAGCTACAGGTTGTTGTATTGCCTTCAAACATAAATAATTGCTAGGTTGATTATAATTACTAAGTTGACATTGGAAAAGTGTTTAACTGTGTTATGACATCCAGTGCTACACACATATCAGACAGATATGTACACCTGATGCAGAGAAGTATGTTGTTTGCTATTAGTCTGTGAAATGAAGGCAGCTGAGAAACACTGATGTAATATGAGATAACGCAGCATTGATGTGGATTGTTACTGTCACACACAGCTTGCATGTTGTATGGGAACTAGGCAAATGTGACATCGTTTACATATATACAGCAATATGGTATATCTGTCTGATGTTTGTGTGGTCTGCATTGCTCTGAGTATCAGTCATCTCTGTATGTACTTTAGATTTGAAGCTCAGTAGTTAAGCGTTGATGACTTGTATTTTGTATGTTGTTGTAGTATTACATTTGTTTGGTTATACATATTCTGTTCTGTTGTACTTTTAACAGTTCTTGGCTAGAGTCTGTTAACAAAGAAGGTTCGTGGTCTGCACTATTGTGGGAGGAGAGGCTGGACTCTGCCCTTCTGAGCTGGGAATTTCTGGTTAAAGGCTTATAGTGCCTGCATATTTTAACTGTTTCTTACTGAAATTGGTGTGCCTTGTTTGCTGTAGCATAGACTAGATCCAAGCCTGCTGAATCTAGCTTTGTTTGCATAACTTGAGCACTAATCCAGGCCTTCTTAAAATAATTCAATTGTATTTATTACTGCTTGGTAGTAACCTGATTAAAGTGTAGCTATCATTCTAAGCCTTTTGGTTTAAGCACTTGGGCTTCAGACCAGTTGTTTTACATTAAGAAGGTTTGTGGTCTGCACTGTTGTGGCAGGACAGGTAGCTTACATCCTTCTAAGTTGGGAACTGCTGATTGAGGGCTCAGTGTCTGTTATTCTAAAAGTGTATTAGTTCCGGTTTAAGCACTTGGGCTTCAGGCCAGTTATTTTACATTAAGAAGGTTCATGGTCTGCACTCTTGTGGGAGGAGAGGCTAGACTCTGCCCTTCTGAGCTGGGAATTTCTGGTTAAAGGCTTATAGTGCCTGCATATTTGAACTGTTTCTTACTGAAATTTGGTGTGCCTTGTTTGCTGTAGCATAGACTAGATCCAGGCCTGCTGAATCTAGCTTTATTTGTATAACTTGAGCACTAATCCAGACTTTCTTTTTTGGAGAAGGTTCCCCTGCACCCCAGTGGCAGGAGTGTGCAGTTAGAAATTGTCTGATTGAAGGCTACAGGAACAGGGCTCAGTTTTGAGATGTTTTTACTGGTTAATGGGGTAATTTGTTTAAAAGCCTTTTCTGATTGCTTGCAGTCATCTAAAGCCTCTCCTCCTACCACAAAACATTAACATATGCGAGAGATGCAATTATATAGCTAAACTGGAGGCTAAGTGTATTTTTACTGTTTGTAGTCATTTAAAGCTGTTTTAATTGTATTTTTACTGTTTTTGCCTTATATTTTCAAATAAAAAATGTTTTTCATTGTTTCCCACCTTTCTAAGCTAGTATAGTCCAGTTTTCATGCTAGTACTGAATTCAGGGCTGTGTTACAATTTTCTGAGTTGCCCATACCTTACTTAGATAGAGGGAGGTTTCTCTGTTCACCTGAGAGAGAGGGAGCTTTGAGCAGCCGTCTGTCTCTGGAGGAGTGGTTCCAGCCCAGAAGTTAGTAGTTTATAGGTCATTTTGGGCTAATTTCTATCTCTTTCATTTCCCTGCTGTAAAAACTGCATTTGCACAGTTTTGCACATCCGGGCAGCACTGGTTAGCTAGGGCTAAATTTATCCCAGCTCCACCAAGTCTCCTCTTCGGGTTTTCCCTTGAAAGTAGTCTAACTCTCAACCTAAGCACTTAAAAAGCATCCTACAGTCCGGCACTTGCTCAGACCTAATAGCAAGCACTAATATACCCCGACACTTGATTGCCCAGCAGGGCAAGGCTCATTATTCACTCCTCACCAACCAAGCAGCTCACCCTACTATTCAGGCATGACCAAAGGGCAATTTCAGGTATACTCTCCAGTCCAGCTGGTGAACCTGGGTATCCTGAGGCAATGTTACAACTGCCTTATGTACACAGACAACCCTCTCCTCCTACCGCAAAACATTAACATATGCGAGAGATGCAATTATATAGCTAAACTGGAGGCTAAGCTCTCTCCACCCAAGACTGGAACAAGCAGTCATGAGGAGAAGGTTAACATCTGCATCACACCTCCAGCCTCACATAGACATACTAAACCAGCACTGACAAAAAATACACATAAATACACAAAATCATACTCGGAGGCTCTAAATAAAAACCTGCAAAAGCATCACAGATCTCCAAAGCAGACACCCAAAAAACCTGCGCCTCCCGTCACAAACCAGACAACACATAAAACACAAAATCAGTGCGCCGCACAATCACAGCCCTTAAGGTGAAATAACATACCTAACACACTAGTAATAGGCGACTCTATAGTCAGGCACACTGACGTCCCACTCACTAGGCTGGACAAGGAGAAGGTTACTGTTAGCTGCCTGTCGGGAGCCAGAATCCGCCGCATAACACAAGCACTCAGGTCACTCCAGAACAAGTACAAATATGACTCTGTCATTGTTCATGTTGGTGTGAATGACCTGAGACGTAACTCCTTGGACTACATGAAAAGAGACATGGAAGAGCTCTCTGATCATGTCGCCCAGGCAGGTATGACCCTGACCCTGAGTAGCATCCTGCCCTCACCAAGAATGATACCACGGTATGGAGAAAAAATTATCAATTTCAACAATTGGCTAAGCTTTTGGTGTCATTCAAAGGGGATCCAGTGTCTGTCAGCCTGGGACAACATGCTCGACAGGCCTTGCTGCTTTGCAAGAGATGGCTTGCACCTGTCACCCCTAGGCTTTCAAATACTGGCCAAGGCTCTTGCTGCCCCCATAGTGCCTTTTTTAGGCAAGGCTCAAAAGTCAAACCCACCTCCATAAACAGCATAAATAAAAAAATGAGGGCTATGCTACTCAATGCCAGGAGTTTAAATCTCAAAATGCACATGCTCGAAGCACTCCTCAGTATGGAGAATATCGACATCTGTGCAGTAACTGAAACCTGGTTCAAGGCTCCACAGAGCACCCCAGCACTACCGGGATACAACTCATACCACACATTTCGGCCACAGAAAATGGACCGAAACGCAAAAGGAGGGGGTGTATCCATATTCATCAAGTATACCTACACCTCCAGGTTAGTGGCACAGCATGATACCACCAAGATCATCCATGTGCAACTAACATCAGGCAAATCTGCAATGCAAATTGTGACCTGCTACAGATCACCCTCTAGGACCCAGGACCACCACTCTGCCTTTCTGGAGACACTGGAAAACATGAAGGTCCTACCGAACACCCTGATATTAGGCAATTTCAATTACCCTACCATTAACTGGGAAAACTACTCAAGTACAAACTCCCAGGTCCAGCGCTTCCTGGAATTTATCAACTCAAATGCCCTGGATCACCTGGTAAACTCCCCTACCAGAGGTGAAAACATATTGGACCTGGTCATCACCAACATGGGCGACAGGTGTTCCACACCGGAGGTCAACCCATCACTGGTTATATCAGACCATAAACTAATCACTCTGGATGTCCACACCACACCACCACCTCCAACCAAGGAAACCACAGTGAAAAACCTTTCTATAGCAAACTTCACCTTACTTAAGACAGAGGTGGTAAGTTTCACAGCCCCCACGCTAAAGGATAACAGTGCCCAAGATGCAGGAACTTTTACAAATGCACTCTATGAGCACCTACAAGGATGCATGGATCATGCCATCCCTAGCAAAACTAAGACTCACTCCCCTAAGAGAAGGAAACCAGTCTGGTGGACCCCTGCCATAAACAGGTTATACAATAGAAGGAGGAAACTAGTTCAGAAAAAAAGCAAATCCCAAGAAGGAAAGACATTCCTGATCAGTATCAGCAAGAAACTAAGGTCCCTCATAAAATCCTCCAAGGCTAACTTCGAAAGAAAAATTGCCAAGGATTCAAAAAATAACCACAGAGCCTTCTTTAGCTATGTCAAGAATCTAAGTGGCAACTCGCAGATATGCTCTGAGCTAGTGCAAAATAGCACAAAATATACTGGACCCACTAATATTGCCAACATCCTGGCAGATAAATTCAATGCAAACTTCACCCCCCTCTCACCCCCAAAAGGGCCCACAACAATAGCGGAAAAGTGTAGTGTCCCGGAAATCACAGACGCACAGGTGAAAACAGCCCTTTCAAAAGCCAAAAGCACAGTGTCAGTGGGGCCAGATGGTGTCCCAGGCTGCGTCTTGCACGAACTACAGAACAAACTAACCCCCCCACCTAAACACACTGTTCAACCTCAGCCTCTCCACAGGCTATGTGCCCATAGAATGGTGCACAGCAACGGTTATTCCGCTCCACAAAGGAGGGGCCACAACTGACCCTGGTAACTCTCGCCCCATAAGCCTGACTAGCCTGGTCTGCAAGGCTATGGAACTCATTAACAAAGACATTGGGAACCTCCAAACACTTGACCTGACCCAGTTCGGCTTTGTTAAGGGAAGATCATGTCTACTAAACCTGGTTGACTTCTTCGAAACAGTCACCAAGGCCATAGATGAGGGGAAGGTAGTTCACACAGCCTACCTTGACCTCACCAAGGCTTTTGACACCATTCCCCACTCGGCAATTATAGAAAAACTCACCAGCCTGAACATAAACCCCTATGTCACGAGATGGGGTGCCAACTGGCTTACAGACAGAACTCACACGGTAAGAATAGCGGGCTCCAGGTCCGACTCTAAACCAGTCACAAGTGGTGTCCCACAAGGCTCGGGCCTGGGAGCCCTACTGTTCGGCATATACTTCTCAGAAGTACAGGCAAACACAGGTGGACTATGGCTAACCAAGTTTGCCAATGACTGCAAACTGGGAGCCATAATTGACTCTCCGGCTGACACGGACATTCTCCAAAAGGGCCTTACTGAGACGGACACCTGGTGTCAAAGTCATGGTCTCAAGCTAAATGCCAAAAAATGCATAGTCATCCCATTTGGGAAAAACAAAACACCCATGAATTACCACATAGGTGGTGGCCCCCTTAATACAGAAGAGGTAATATGAGATCTGGGGACCCAGGTAGATAGTAATCTCTCCTTTGACAATCATATTGCCAAAGTAGTTAGGAAATCCTTCTATGTAACCCATCTAATTACTAAAGGGTTTGCATCTAGAAATAAAGAGGTTATAGTGCCCCTCTACTCATCACTCATCACTCATCAGACCCATCATAGAGTACAATGCCCCGTTTGGGATGTACCTCGCAAGACACCTCCTATAGCTGGAAAGACCACAAAAGTACCTCACCAAGAGGATTACTGGCCTCAAACATATGTCCTATGCAGCCCGACTGGAAAAACTCCAGCTGTACTCAGTGGCATATCGCTTACTCAGAGGTGATCTCTGCCTGACTTACAAAGTCATGTCCAACTCAGAATTGATGGACATGCTCCACCTAAAGAAATCCAAGTCACTGCGAGCCACTCACTCTAGTGAGCTAAACCTCACCACAGCAATAAATAGAACATGCTGGAGGGATAGATTCCTGTCACAGAGACTCCCCATGCTTTGGAACAAAATTCCTAACTACATTAGGCAGAGCCCCTCACTAGCACTCTTCAAGAGAAACCTTGATGAGTGGATGGGTAGCAGAAAATACACCTCTGGATCACTTCATTGGCTGTTCTTGACAGAGGCTCAGTTAATTAATCAATGAGGTGGCGAAAGCTGACACACTCTGGCTAGGCTTATAAATGCCCTCGTGCAGATAGCCTAGTACCTACCTATGAACCTATAAAAGTTACCAAAGACTTCCTTTGAAACATGAATAGCAGCAGCTAAGTATTGTGCGTAGCTGAGGCACAGCATTGCTCTCTTAATTATAAATATCTGTACTTAAATGAAGTGTTTCTGTGTTGTGTAGTGCTCTGAGTATCAGTCATCTTTGCATTTAATGTTGATTTGAAGCTCTTTAGTTAAGCTTTGGTCACATCTATTTTGTATCTTATTCCAGTATTGCATTTGTTTTGTTACAAGTTTTCTGTTCTTTTGGAGTTGTAAGGGTTCCCCCTTGTTGTGTTCAAATATTTGTTGGCATGTGACTTGGCCATTCCTACTACAAATCTCATTTTGAACACATCTCCCAGTTGCATCTCATCAGCTTATCCTACTGAGTAGCAGTAGCAGCTGGTGACTTCAAATCATAGGGGCTGCAGGAGACAAATGAACGGGTGGGGCCAACAGGAAGGGGTGTGGTCAACTAGAAAGGGGTTACAGTGGGATCAATGCTGGCTATGCTTACCAATTTACATGAACTAAATGTTCAGTCACTATGGTGCATGCTGAATACTCTACACAGCACATTGTTACATGTATATACAGGCAGTCCAATCATGAGAAGAAAAAAAATATTTCAATGCATTGGCTACATGACAGCTTACTTACTATTTAGATAGAAACAAAAAGGTTGTGAGGCATGAAAAATTAAATTAATTTTAAATACATTACTGGAATGCCAGTCAAAATCAAGTATAAAAAAACAAGCAGCACAAATCTCAAACCACTCAACTTCTCCTTGCACTGCAGTTCTAATTATAATTTATATTCAGCTTTATAAAAGTAACATACAGCCAACAACATGCATTCTCTGAAAAAGAAGTATAAATCAACATTATAAAAATGATAGAAAACCAGAACATTCCGCAAAATCAAGGACAGATGAAAAGCCACTGTACTTGTGTCTACCTTGGATGGGGCGATACTCTGTCTGCACACCTGCCCCTTGCCTGGACATATCCAAAGTCACTACAGGGGGGAGTGGAGTACAAATATGTCACAATTTGAAATGTCTCTGGCTGACGGTAATGGCCCTAACATATTTGTCATACTCAACCTCAGAGCAAGAAATCTGGACAAAGCCATAAATAAAAGTGGGACAAAGGCCCAAAAATAAGGACAATTTTTAAATATTGCTCTTAAAACTTAGAAAGTTAATAGAATAGTAGGTCTTGCATTAGTATGAATTTTCTTAAGGGTATAAAATCTGAAACTCAAATGTCTGTCATTGTTTTCTAACTTCTGTCTAATGATTTGCCAGAAAACTACAATTTTATGAAAAATGGACCAAAAGTGTAATGCGAAAAATCTGTACACACACAGACACACACGCTCTCTGTTTCCATATGCAGTTTATCATTCTTCTCTCTAAAAAGAAGGATGTAGCAGAAGAGCATGTAAGCATGTGTGTGTACGCATACATTAAGCAAGTCTATTACAGTGCTCCGAAGAGTTTAAAAGTAAAGATGAAGTTCATTGCCTGTTTAGTTGATTCTGATTTGCACCCTGTTTACAGAACTTCTAATTACAAGAGCTAGTATTTCCCCCTGTGTAGTAGCTGCACGGCGAGACTACTAAAGGTGCATTATTAATGACACTGATGTCATGCACACTATCCAAGATCAGAGGCATTCCTAACCTCAGCTTCACAGTTTAAGCATTGTACATTTGGCAAGGGTGAACATTCATTGTCATGCTCTGGTCTACCACTATAACTAGTTCCAACAGAATACACCTTTAAACCTAAAAGCAAGCGATAAGTAAAACAACAAACTCGTGCCAGCAATCCTTATCTTGTCCACATTCCTTCCTTGATTCTAAGCGTTACAAGCTGGGAGAACAGTGTAAGTTAGGTTCAGGTGACAAGGGGCTGCAATGGCACAATATATATATATATATATATATACATACATATACATACACACATACACGAGAAACTGCATTATTTTTGCATAAATACCACTGAAGATCCTCTGAGGAAAAGATGTATTTAGGCAGAAGATTATGCAACTTGTTTAGCGTCATATATAACAAAAAAAATAAAAAATAAAAAAGCGGATGCTCTGAAATTAGTGACAATCTTCTGTGTATGATAAACCCAATCAAACAGGTATTCAGTGGTTACAGGCTCGTGATTTAATCTTCCTTGACTTTTTCTCCAGCCTCTGCCTTCTTACCTAAACAACAGAAACTAAAACTAAATGTAGTGCATTTTCTACATTGGAATATCACAACTCGGATTATAATAGAATTAATTAAATCACTGACTATTATTATAAATACGCATCTATATATAACCAAAAAGAGTATAGTGCGTCATCATAAAATATCAGCACTCGAACTGTGTTGTAGTAATCATTAACGTTCTTGTACAGAGTAATCAATGAAATTCTTAAGCAACAGAACTGACTGTCCAGCACAAACGTTACACCTAAACAATGCACAACACACAGTTCCACTGCATAACAGGAAACAAAGTGAAATAAATGTTTTCTTCTTTGTCACACATTCTATTGTTTATCTGCTCAGACAGTGTTATAATACAGTCTCTGTGAAATAAAATGTTGGCAGGAATTCTTTCTGGCAGTGAGGCTTACTAAAAGTTTGGAGGCACACATTTCACAGAAACAGTTCCATAATAACCTTTCCACTAGACAAACAACGTGAACAAAAACAACTTTCTGGTAGAGCTGAGTGTGAATATTCTCTCATTTTCAGAAAGAATTGGAAAGCTGAACAGTATAATTACTTGGCAAAGCACAATTTTTTGTCCATAAAATTAAGGTAAATTAAATGCATACATACGAAAAAGTAAATAGTAACAGTTAGAAACTAATCAGTCTCAGGTAGCTCAGTCACTCAATCTCTGTGATCGAACCAAGTAACAACCTCAGCTCCATAATTTCATCCAAATACAGTGCTACTGACTGCTTCGCGCTCTTTATCCCAGCAAGCAAAGTGCAGGACGAGAGCGAGAACCAATCAGTAGCCATCCAGCCGCCCACATCACATATGTGCCTGCGGACGTGGCAGTCCGATTCCCTTCCTCTTCACTGTGCGGTTAAACCAGATAGATTTCTGGGCATCACACCGATGCCTTTTCTCCTTAATCTGGATTGATTTTACAACAGTCCAGATGCAGATTTCAGGGAGAAAAAAAAAAAATGGAACTCGCCGAGCATGCGCAGTTCAAGTTCCGGGACTTTGAGAGTCAGTCGGACTCGCTTACAGCAGTCAGCCAGTAGTAAAAATATTTAATAATTTTTATTTTTAAAGTAAATGTTTTTTCTTTCTTCCATAGCTGAGGGGGCCCTGCAGTCCAATGGCACGAGCCACCACTGCTGAGTAGACAGATATCATTACCCCCCTTAATTTTTCAACCAGACATGATTGTGTTTCATCCCTTCCCACGTAACCTATAAACAAAAAACATGTTACTGTATTTCTGTCTATTCCAACTGTATTACTTCAATTTACTTTCGCTGCCTGTTCTTACAATGCCTCAATTGCAATTATTCTGCTACATTTATTACTACTTGTCAGTAGCCTAATGTAATTCTGTTATGCTAAGGCTGTGTGTTTAAGCACATGGGCTTCAGGCCAGTTTTACATGAAGTAGGTTTGTGGTCTGCACTGCTGTGGGAGGAGAGGCTACATTATGCCCGTCAGAGCTAGAACTTGCTGATTAAGGCTCATTGTGACTGATCATTTGAACTGTGTTTTTCTGACATGGGTATGCCTTGTTTGCTGTAGCATACACTACATCCTGGCCTGCTGAATATAGCTTTGTTTGTACAACTTGAACACTAATCAGGGCCAACTTTTTTGGAGAGGGTTCCCCTGCACCCTAGTGGCAGGAGTGTGCAGTTAGAAGTTGCATGACTGAAGAATAGTGGAACAGGGCTCTGTTCTGAGCTTTACTATTGGTTAACTGGTTAATATGTTTAAATTCTTTTGCTCTAGTTTGCTATTGTCATATTTAAGTGTGTATCTGTTCACCTATGTTACACTGACCTAAAAAAGATTTTAAATATCTTTAGTATAGTCTGGTTGCAGGCTTTGCTACAGTCACAGCTGTTTGTGTGATGTTTGTGTTCCCTGTTAAGCCATCTAGTGCTGTCCAGGGCCTGCTTGCACTTAGAGTAAGTGAACTGGTTGGCACTGGTTTGCCATACGATGTTGAGCTACTAGCTCAAGGACAAGGGTTGACTGCTCACTCCCAGTGTTCCTATTTTACCTTCATTGCTGTGGTATTTAAACCCAGCATGTGCATGGCTTTGTGCTTTTGTGCAGTTTTAACACTTTGAGAGGTATCTCAATTGCATTTCTTTCCCTTACCAGCATTCCTGTGTGAGTGAGGCCCTCCCCTGCAGGTACTGTCTTGATGTTATCCAGCCATACTCACACCTATAGGTGCTATCCTCAGATAGTACCCACTCTACTATCCTGGACCTCTCTTCCACAGATGCTGATAACCATGGACGAACAATTTCCTGTGCTTTCTTATGCTAGTCCGGTTGATATGGACATCCTGACACAGTGTAGCTTACTGCCTTATGTATGCAGACAACTGTGTGCTACTACCACCTAGGAACACAATATGTGAGAGATGCAATCACAGTAAGAGCCTAGAATCCTTGCTGTCTCAGTCACATGACCGTACATGATTGACAGACCACAATGCTTTGCCAGAAATGGCCTTCATCTGTCTCCCTGGGCTTTAGGCTTCTAGCAAAGGCACTTGCCTTCCCCATAGTGCCTTTTGTAGGCAAAGTCATGAGCAGAAAATTACCAACATGAAAGTTTATTTTATATGAAATGTAAAGGTAATGCTGCTAAATGCTAAGAGTCTTCGCATGAAACTAAAGTCATTTTAAGTGTTCCTTGTCCTGGATGATGCTGACATTTGTGCAGTCACTGAAACCTGGTTTGAAGCTGTGGAGAGCACACTAACCTTGCCATATTACTCATCCTACCAGGCTTTCAGATACCCAAAATGGAAGGCTGCAACGCCAAAGGAGGTGGAGTTTTAAACTTTGTCATACACATACACACCTCCAGGCTAGTCAAACAGTATGATGCATGGGAGATATCCTAAATGCAGTTAACCTTTGACAAAACACCTATTCAAATCATAGCTAGCTACAGACCTCCAGCCATGACTCAGGACACCCACTACACCTATCTGGACTTACTTGAATCTGTTAAGATTCAACCCTCTACCCTGCTTCTGGGTGATTTTTAACTACCCAGCCATAGTGTGCATGACCTATTCTACCTGAACATGAATACACAGAGATTCCTTGGCTTTCTCAGTGCCAATGGATTGGATCAGCTGATCAACACCCCTACGACAGGTGGAAATATCCTGTACTCGGTCCTAACCAACATGAGTAGCCACTGTAGCACTCCTACATTGTCATCCTCCTTGATAAGATCTGACCATAAAGCCATCACTTTTGAGGTCACCCCCCCCGGTCATGGTCAAACAAAAAACACTTTTCCAAAACTGACTATAAATCACCTCAGAGCAGGTATAAGTAGCTTCACAGCCACCATCCCATCAGTTGGAACTTGCAGTAATGTCCAAGCCTACACCAAAATACTATATGAGCACCTACATAGCTGTATGGACTCAGCAATGCCTGACAGGACAAAATCATCTCCCGCAAGGTAGAGTAAACCTCTGTGGTAGACAGGAGCAATACACAAACGCCATAATAGGTGGAAATATTGGCTGTACAGGGCCAAGAAGGAGCAGGTGCCAAATTTGAAGCAATCTCACCTTTGTCTGAACAAGCAAATAAGGTCACAGGTGAATTACCCTAAGGCTAACTTTGAGTGCAAATTGGACACATCCACCAAGGCCTTTCTCACATATGTCTGCAACCTCAGAAGCAACACCCAAGTCTGCTCTGTAGTGGTGGTCAATAACACCACATACGGCATAGATATAGCCAACCTGCTGCAGATAGGTTAAGTGAAAACCTCACTCCCTGTCCCCCATCAGTAAACAAGGACAAGCACAGAACCTGCCCCCTCCCCTCATCATCAGGGAGCAGGTCCATAATGCCCTCTCAAAGACAACAAACTGAAGTCTCCATGAGGCCTGATACCATCCCTGGCTGCATCCTACTTGAACTCAAGCATGAGCTCACAGTTCCATTACACACTGTAGTCAACCAAAGCCTGAGCACCAGTGTCATCTCATCTACATGGAGGACAGCCATTGTCATCCCTCTACACAAAGGTGGAGCAATCCACTGACCCAGCCAATCATATGCACATCAGCCTAACTAGCCTGATCTGCAAGGGCATGGAAGGCATTATCAAGGACCTTATAAACAGGGATATCAGCAACCTCAAAAAGCTTGAAGCCACAGAGTTTGGTATTGTCAGAGATCGATCAGGCCTGTTAAACCTGGTTGACTTCTTTGAAGCGGTCAACAAACACATGGACAACGGGAAGACAGTGCACACTGCCTACCTTCACCTAGCCAAAGCCTCTGACAATAATCCCCAGTCGGCCATGATGCATAAGTCTACACATCTAGCATCAACCTGTATGTTACCAGATGGGTAGCTAACTGGCTCAATGATAGTACCCACTCAGTCAAAGTAGTGGAAGCCAGCTCTAGTAGTAGACCCTTAAAGAGCGGTGTACCCCAAGGATAATCCTGGGGGCCTCTACTGTTTGAGATATATGTTTCTGAGGTTCAAGACAAAACCAGTGGTCTGTGGCTGACCAGGTTTACAGATGATTGCAAGCTGGCCACTGTCTTACATTCCCCTACTGATGTGAGCATGCTCCAAGAGGCCCTTACCCAAATTAATGACTGGTGCCAGAAGCATTGCCTCAAACTGAATGCCAGGAGATGCATCATTATCCCTGTTGTGGTAGATGTCATCCACACTAATTATGACATTAATAACAATGTACTGAGCATGCAATCAGGTGTGAGGTGACTCGTGCACCAAGGTTGATAGCAACCTGAAAGTTTTCCACCACGTTAGCACCATTGTACGGAAGGCTGCCTACATGGCCCACCTCACATTTAAGCATATGTCATGCAGGAAACAGGAGGCCATAACATCCTTGTACTCCACCCTTATTAGACCCATTACCAAGTACAATGACTCCTTTGGCATGCACCTTGCCAAGTAAATGTAACAGTGGCAGAGACCATAGAGGTTCCTGACCAGGAAAATCCAGGATCTGCAACACCTATCCTATACAGATAGGCTGAAAGCCCTGTCCCTCTACTCAGTCTCATATAGACTGATCATAGGCGACCTGTGTCTGGCAAACAAGGCCATTTCCAAACCAGCCTTGATGTTGTTTCTGCATATCAGTAAGACAGCCCCCACTCACGCAACCCGCACGCAAGGCCCTCACTTGATCTGTGACATGAATAGTACTTGTTGGCAGGATAGATTTGTGTTCCAAACAATACACTGTAAAATACACTCCCTCCCCATGTCTAGCAGAGTACCTCTATAGCCCTCTTTTAGAAGAAGCTGGACGACTGCATGGAAAACAGAAAAGACGCCCCTGGGATCCCGCCTGCGTCCCAGCTGGATAGGGGAAACAGGTTCTGACTTTGAAGGGACATGGTCATAAATGTGGGCTAGGCTTATGAGGGTCCAATCCGATCCAGTAGCCTAGTATCATCCTATAAACCTATGCACCTAGTACGTTACATCTTTTCTGTATGTATTGCAGACTGTCTTGCAATGTTGTCTGAAAAGAATCCATGCGAGTCTGAGCTAGTTATTATCACATATTCTTAAACCTTGTCATTGTGTCTGGTCTGTATAGCAGTAAGTCAGCTCTTAGAGTACTTGCATATGTACCTTGTGACACTGTATACCTCACTCCAATAGCCTTGGTCTTGGTCACAATTAACATTTTGCTAATAGGCTGATCTCACAATAGCATTTGTCACCCCTTGTTGAGGGTCTTACAGTAGCTGTTAGAGATGGATTGTGGCAGTCAGAACTACCTTAAAGTCTGGGCTGAAGGGCCCATATGTAGCAAAGCTGTGCCAGACTTTACCAGGAGTGTATGCGTGTGTGTTTTAACAGAGTGGAGCATGACCTACACTCATGCAGCAGTCCCAGCAATGTGGAGTGTGTGATTGCCTGGCATGCAAGAGTGAGGTAACTCTTGAAGGGTATGTATGATACCGGGTAGAGGGTTGGCCTCATAACCTATAGGCTCATAGGTTCATACTAGGCTATCTGCCCTAGGGCATTTATAAGCCTAGCAAGAATGTGTTTGGCTTTCGCCACCCTTTTTAAATTAATTTTGCTATGCCCATTTTTGAGGTTAGTATAATGTGCCTCTGTCTAACAGTGACACAAAAGTGATTCCCGGGGTAAACCTACGATCTCCCATCCACTCATCAAGATTCCTCTTGAAGAGAGTCAATGAGGGACTCTGCCTAACCTGGACTGGGATTTTATTCCAGAGTGAAGGGAGCCTCTGGGTTATGAATCTGTCCCCCCAGCATGTCCTATTTATTTCGGTGCTGAGGTTCAAGTCTCTCGAGCGTGTAGCTCGATGGGATTTGGATTTTTTGAGGTGCAGCATGTCCATTAATTCCAGGTTGGACATGGCTTTATACGTCAGGCACAGATCGCCTCTGAACAGGCAGTATGCCACTGAGTAGAGCTGGAGTTTCTTTAACCGGGCAGCATATGGCATCTGTTTGAGCCCCTTGATCCTCTTGGTGATGTACTTTTGGGGTCTTTCCAGTTGCTGCAGGTGTCTGGTAAGGTACATCCCAAAAGGGGCATTGTACTCAATTATGGGCCTGATGAGGGATGAGTAAAGAGGCACGATGACCTCCCCTGATCTAGATGTGAATCCCTTCATGATTAGGTGGGCTATATAAATGTTTTTCTAACCACTTTGGCCACGTGGTTGTCAAATGAGAGATTGCTATCAACTTTGGTCCCCAGGTCCCTAATTACTTCTTCTGTACTTAATGGATTACCACCTATGTGGTAATTTGTGGGCACTTTGTTTTGCCAAAGGGATGACTATACACTTTTTGGCGTTTAGCTTAAGGCCATGGCTCTGGCACCAGTTGTCTGTTTCTATGAGGCCCTTTTGGAGGATGCTTGTGTCAGCTGGAGAGTCGATTATGGCGCCCAGTTTGCAGTCATCTGTGAACTTGGTCAGCCACAGTCCTTCCGTGTTGGCCTGTACCTCCGAGAAATATATACCGAACAAGAGAGGTCCCAGGACTGAACCTTGTGGGATGCCACTTGTAACTGGTTTGGAGTCTGACATGGCTCCAGCAATTCTAACCATGTGGGTTCTGTCCTTGAGCCAGTTTGCAACCCATCTAGTGACATAGGGGTTTATATTTAAGCTGGTGAGCTTATCTATAATGCCCGAATGGAGTATTGTATCGAAGGCTTTTGCGAGGTCCAGGTAGGCTGTGTGGACCACCTTCCCCTCGTCAATGGCCTTGGTGACTGATTCAAAGAAATCAACCAGGTTTAAGAGGCAAGATCTGCCCTTAACAAAGCCGAACTGGGTAGGATCCAGTGTCTGTAGGTCCCCAATATCTTTATATATGAGGTCCATGATGATCCTTTCCATAGCTTTGCAGACCAAGCTAGTCAGGCTTATGGGGCGATAGTTTCCAGGATCCGTTGAGGCATCAACTTTGTGGAAAGGGACCACAGTTGCTGTACGCCACTCTTTGGGTACATATCCTGCAGTAAGGCTGAGATTGAACAGTAGTTTTATGTTTGGGTTTAGCTCTTCTTGGAGTTCATGTAGGACGCAGCCCGGGACACCGTCTGGTCCCATTGATGCTGTGTTTTTTGCTTTGGAGAGGCTGGCTCTTACCTGAGCATCTGAGATGTCAGGGGGGCAGCACTCTGCTGGGATAGATATTTGCCCTTTTGGTGGGGAGGGGGGGAGAAATTTGCACTGAACCTGTCAGCTAGGATGTTGGCAATGTCTGTGGGTTTCGTGTATTTTTTGTCATTTTGGACTAATTCTGAGCATATCTGGGAATTACCACCCAGGTTCCTAACATAACTAAAGAAAGCCTTGTGATTATCTGTAGTGTCCTGTGCAATTTGTCTCTCGAAGCTGGCCTTAGACGATTTTATGAGTGCCCGTAGTTTTTTGCTAATATTGATCAGAGATGCCTTCCCTTTTTGGAATTTTGCTCTATCATTTAGTAGCTTCCTCCTTCTATTGTATAGTTTGTTTATGGCTGGGGTCCACCAGACAGGACGTCTGCCTTTGGAGGATTGGGTCTTGGTTTTATTTGGGATCGCATGATCCATGCATTCGTGAAACTGTTCATAGAATGCGTTTATAAAGGATTCTGCAGTCTGGGCCGTATTTTCCACAGGCCCTGGGGCTTTGAAGGATTCCACCTCGGTTTTGAGGAGTGTGAAATTTGCTTTAGAGAAGTTTTTCACTGTGGTTTTCTTGGCAGGGGGTGGTGTCGGGAAGTGAATATCCAGTGAGATTAGTTTATGGTCTGATCTTACCAGTGAGGGATACACTTCTGGTCTGGAGCATAGAGTCCCCATGTTGGTGATGATCAGGTCCAGTATGTTTTCCCCTCTTGTGGGAGTGGTAACAAGTTGTTCCATAGCATTTGAGTTTATAAATTCTAGGAACCTTTGGGCTAGGGTGTTGGAGCTAGAGTAATGCTCCCAGTCTATGTTTGGGTAGTTGACGTCGCCCAATATAATGGTGTTTGGAGAGACCTTCATATTTTCCAGTGTTCTCAGGAAGGCCGAGTGGGGTTCCTGGGTTAGGGAGGGTGGTCTGTAGCAGGCTATAAACTGGAAGGCAGTTTTACCCACTGTTAGTTGCACATGGATTGTCTCTGATGCTTCGTGCTGTGCCACCAACCTGGAGGTGTGGGTATCTTTGATGAATATTGATACTCCCCCTTTTTTTGTGGGTCGGTCCAAGTTTTGGGGCCAAAAAGCATGGTATGAGGTATAACCTGGCAGTGCTGGGGTGCTCTCGGGAGCCTTGAACTAGGTTTCTCTTACTGCACAGATATCGATGTTCTCCATGCTAAGGAGAGTTTCAAGTGCGTGCATCTTGAGGTTTAGACTTCTGGCGTTAAGTAGCATTACTCTTAGTTTCTTATCCCTTGTGATACCTATGGAGGTGGGTTTGTCTTTTGAGCCTTGCCTAAAAAAGGCACTATGGGGGTAGCAAGAGCCTTTGCCAATATCCAAAAGCCCAGGAGTGACAGGTGCAAGCCGTCCCTAGCAAAGCATCGTGGCTTGTCGAGCATGTCATCCCAGGCTGACAGGCATTGGAGCCCCTTTGAATGACACCAATACTTAAGCCAAATGTTGAAATTGATCATCTTGTCTTCATATTGTGGCATCATTCTTGGTGAGGGTAAGATGCTACTCAAGGTCAGGGTCATATCGACCTGGGCCACATGCTCAGAGAGCTCCTCTATGTCTCTTTTCATGTAGTCCAGGGAGGTACGTCTCAGGTTATTCACACCAGCACTGACAATGACTGAGTCATATTTGTACTTGCCTTGGAGTGACCTGAGTGCTTGTGTTATGTGGCGGATCCTAGCGCCTGACAGGCAGCTCACCGTGACCTTCTCCTTGTTCAGCCTGGTGAGCGGGACGTCAGTGTGCCTGACGATAAAGTCACCTATTACAAGTGTATCAGGTGTGTTGTTTAGCCTTAAGGGCTGTGACTGTTCAGCACACTGGCTTTGTGAGCTATGTGTTGCACGTGTTTTGTTTTGGGGAAGCGGTTGCTTGGGTGTCTGCTTTGGAGGTCTCTGCTGCTTAGGCAGATTTTTATTTAGAGCCTCCAAGTATGTTTTTGTGTGTTTATGTGTTTGGTTTGCTGTCGTGGTAGGTCTATGTGAGACTGGAATTGTACTGAGTGTGGTTTCCTTCTCCTCCTAACTGGTTACGCCAGTACTTAGTTGAGAGAGCTTAGCCTCCAGTTTGGCTATATGGATGCATTTCTCACATGTGTTGGAATTTGTTGGGAGGAGGAGAGAGTTGTCTGTGTACATGAGGCAGTTGTAACATTGCCTCAAGATTCCCAGATTCACCAGCTGGACCAGAGAGAAGATTGACAACTGACCTTTGAACATGCTAGAATAGTATTGGGAATTCCTTTATAATTGAAAAAAAAGGGCCGATGGGGAACAAGGTACTCAAGAGGACTTTGTGAGAGTGTAGTGCTTTTAATTTTTTAGTGCTGACTTATATAATTGCTTTAGTGAGCAAGTGCCAGGTAACTTAAATGCAAAAACGACAGACAGTACCTTTCTTTTAAGTGAAACAAGGAAATGAGTACAGTAAGCAATGCAGATATCACTAGGGATCCACAGAAGTGCTGAAAAGTCGCGTTTTAGGTGGTATTAGCATTTCAGGGAAATAACAAGCAAACAAACAACAAGCATACAAACAGAGCTAGATTCAGCAGGCCTGGATCTAGTCTATGCTACAGCAAACAAGGTGTACCAATTTCAGTAAGAAACAGTTGAAACATGCAGGCACTATAAGCCTTTAACCAGAAATTCCCAGCTCAGAAGGGCAGAGTCCAGCCTCTCCTCCCACAAGAGTGCAGACCATGAACCTTCTTAATGTAAAATAACTGGCTTGAAGCCCAAGTGCTTAAACCAGAACTAATACACTTTGAGAATAACAGACACTGAGCCCTCAATCAGCAGTTCCCAACTTAGAAGGATGTAAGCTACCTGTCCTGCCACCACAGTGCAGGCCACAAAACTTCCTAATGTAAAACAACTGGTCTGAAGCCCAAGTGCTTAATCCAAAAGACTTAGAATGATAGCTACACTTTAATCAAGTTACTACCAAGCAGTAATAAATACAATTGAATGCTTTGAAGAATGCCTGGATTAGTGCTCAAGTTATACAAACAAAGCTAGATTCAGCAGGCCTGGATCTAGTCTACGCTACAGCAAACAAGGTGTACCAATTTCGGTAAGAAGCAGTTCAGATATGCAGGCACTATAAGCCTTTAACCAGAAATTCCCAGCTCAGAAGGGCAGAGTCCAGCCTCTCCTCCCACAAGAGTGCAGACCACGAACCCTTTTAATGTAAAATAACTGGCCTGAAGCCCAAGTGCTTAAACCAGAATTAATACACTTTTAGAATAACTGACACTGAGCCCTCAATCAGCAGTTCCCAACTTAGAAGGATGTAAGCTACCTGTCCTGCCACTACAGTGCAGACCACAAACCTTCTTAATGTAAAACAACTGGTCTGAAGCCCAAGTGCTTAAACTAAAAGGCTTAGAATGAGTTACACCAAGAAGTAATAAATACAACTGAGTACTTTTAAGATGACGCAAAAGCAAAATAAAGTAGGAAAAAACACAAATACAGTAAAAGCAGATAATTTTTTTTTCTTCAGAAAAGTAGCAAAAACAGTAGTAAAAACAATTCATATGCAGTGCTAGCTGGCACACTTGAGTATGTAGCAATATTAGTCCACACACAGTTTGAAAAAATGTAATTAAATTAAAAAGGACTAAAAGCAAGTGCAGAAAGGGTTTATTAGGTAGAATGCGGTAAAGAGATAGGACTGGGGGAGTGTCCTAGATCAAATCTACAGTGGGGCGGGCACTGCAAAAGCCACCAAATTTAAACTACAAACAAGAACAGGGAGGGGGGTGGAGAAGACAGTTTCAACAGAGCTAGATATGAAGAATCACAGTCCAAATTATAAAACCACAAAAAGTGCAAAAAATATACTTAAATCAGCTTATGTCCAGTTGATGTATGCAGACAAATATCAGTAGCCAGCAACTCTATTTAAAATGATTACTAGAAATGTAACCAACACAGATTTTAATGTTACCAGAAACCCCCCAAGCTAATTAACACTTAAAGGAATTTCAAAGCAGTCTAACAACTACTGCAGAGCTTCAGAGACACACACAAGACAGTTTCAACAGAGCTAGATCTGAGGAATCACAGTCCAAATTATAAAACCACAAAAAATGCAGAAAATATACTTAAATCAGCTTATGTCCAGTTGATGTATGCAGACAAATATCTATAGGTGTACAGTAGATGTCTGATGGGCTGCTATGACCTGGTAGGGCACTTCTGTGATGTCCCTAGCTGCTGCATGTGCCGTCTGATGTGAATGATGAATGAAGGATTATGTACATTAATGGTCCTCATTGGGGGGAACATGAAGCATCAGGAGTGCAATGCGTGCTGTACTGTCAGTATGGTGACACTACCCACACTCATACTGTGCTGATAGATGGCAGGGGTGTGATGTGGGTGTTAGTGGTGGATAGTGCTAGCAGACATGGATGTGCAGGCTCTGTACATAATGGTGCCCAATGTATGAGGTCCTGTGATGTTTCCCTTTTCATGTCTTTCAGGTGCAATGCCATGACAGCAATTACCACCCTTTTTGGAAGCTGAGACTGCAGCAATAGTAGATGCCTTAAGACTGCACCACACAGTGCTGTTCAGCAGGAGCAGACAGCAGCAGCAGGAATGCACTGCCCTGTGGAATGACCTACTGGAAACCATCAATAATCTGGGTCATCATTGGTGTACCTATGAGCAGGTCAGACACAGGGCAACTGATCTTATTCACCATGCCAGGCAGAAGGTTGCAGCTGTGGCCAGGGACCATACAGCCACATGTGGGGGTCCTGCTTTGCAGGTCCCACTGACACCTACAGAGAAGTATCTTGCCAACCATGGGGTAGCCCCTGCACCCCAGGAAACCATCCACACTTCTGTCATGGAGGTGGATGTTACCCAGACAACAGGAAAGGAGCATCCATGTAAGGCCCCAGTGGATATCACATCTATATTGTATCATTCATACTGGCATCCTTGGAGTATCTAGAAGCATATGTTCGGTCAAACTGCATTTGTGGGTGGAGTTTTGTAATGCACACAAGTGCACATCTGTAGTGAATGACAGCAAATTGTGTTGTATCAGAACTTGTACTGTACGTGTTCAGAAATTCATCCTTTTCCTGTACCAATGCCACATGTAAGTGTGCTGACAATACCTCTTCCCCACAACTACATAGGTTCCACTGGTCTGGCTGGGGAACAGCAGCTTGAAGCCGGTGAGTATGGAAATGTCTTGTTGTGGCTCACCAATACGCTAGGCATGCTAAGGGCATGCATTTTTCCATGCACACAACTGTTACTCTTAGCCATATTGCAATAGGTGCATGTTCAGTTGTGGTGAGGTTAACTGCAGTGCATCACTGTGGTCATCACAGGGGCCTATTCACAGGAGCTGTAACATACAGGCAAATATGTTTCTGTAGGTGTTGCCACTGTGCTATACAGGAGTACATCCATATTGTGTACACAGGTGCAGTGTGTTAGGTGAAGGTCCATCACATATTACCACTCTTCACATATCTCAGAGGGGTATATGAGTAGCAACATTAAGTGGACATAGCTGCACTACATGTTGTTGAGGGCCTGTTCAGAGTGTATATGTTGTGGTCTGATTGTGTGTCATGCATGTCATCATTCAGAGACTGTGTGGTCTGTATAATGCCTTTGTGCCACCTCACCTGTATGTGTCTGTGTGCTCGTGTATGTGTGCGTGTGTGTATCAGCAAACATTATACTGCAGGGTATTAATTTACATATGTTGTCATCCCCTCACAACCTGATGTCAGTGTTTTAGTGAACTCTGATGATGATGGTGGTCGTAGTGAGGCACAGGTGGGGTTGTCAGGGGCTGAATCTGTGCCATTGGTTGGTATCCCACTTTCACCCACAATGTCCCCACACACAGTCAGTATGCCCACACACATACCCAGTCCGCAGCAGCCATCGATAATGCACAGCTGGAGGGTGGTGGCATGGAACAAACTAGTGTGGTGACTATGGCAAGTGTGAGTGTAGACACTAGCCATAGCCAGAGAGCAAAACTGTTTAAACAACGATCCTAGTGACAACTAAAACAAAAATAAAATAATAAAATCACTGTGTTGCAGCCAAAATTCTCCACAACCTTCCAAAGGTATCAAACATTTTATTGAGACATAAAAATATTTAAAAAGTATTCATTGAGTGCTTTCATCCCCTCAGAACGGGGACTTCATCAGAATACATGCCCTCCTATTAAGTCCAACATTTATAGCCCACTCTCTTGATGACATCACAACCACACAAATGCATTTAAAGGCACAACCACTTTTTAAAAAAAATACAGCTTAAAAAACATTTATAAACATCTGAAACCTTATTTACTGCACTGAAAATAAGCTTTCCTAACTTAATGGAAATTTTAACATAGCCTTTTGTCCCCAGCTCTCTTAATTAACAGGGGTTTTACAGAAATCACTTCATTTAAACTTATGCCCTCCCCTGCCAGCAGCTTGATCTGCCATTTGACTTCTTTTTCTTTCATTAAATTTCTGTAGTCCCCCCCCCTCTAGGGTTAACTAATACTTTCTCTAAGATTCCAAAATGGAACCCCTGAAAATTCCTGCAAACTAGAGAATGCCTTTACAGTGCATTGTTATTTTTCTTAATAGGATATCTGATACATATGTTCATATATCCTATTATGTAATTGCCTTTCGGTTTTGCCAACATAATATGCTGGACATCCCTTACATAGTGCAAGGCATAATGACATCTGATGTGTGACAGTTACCTTTAACAAATTCTACTTTTGTTTTAAGGGTATTTTCTAAAATAACCATTTTAGCAACATTGTGAACAGGATCCACAGTTTATAGTACCATCATACTTGTTAACTTGTGTATTCTTCACATATTCAAAACTTTCTTTTATGTTTACCCCAGTTTTGTATACATAGGAGGGTCTCTCTCCTATAACCCTTGTCAAATCTGGGTTTCCCCTGAGAATGGCCCAGTTTTTTTCCAGTATATCCTTCACTTTCCCTACCTTCCCCTGTATGGTAAAATCATAGCCTTTTCAAAGTTTTTTTTGCCCTGAGATGTCTCTCTAACCATGTTAAAATTTCCTAACAGGGGTTTGAATCTCTTACCCCATTCCCTCCTAACATAGTCCACATTTTCCTGAACTATGCCCTGTGGGTATCCTCTTTCATATAACATTTTCGCAACTTTCTGTAATTCATTCTCAAGGTCATCAGCCGAAGATGTCATTCTATCAACCCTTACCATCTGGCCCTTCACTATACTGGCTTTTTGGTGGTGGGGGTGACTACTTGTGTATTCAAGGTAAGAGTTGCTGAATGTAGGTTTTCTGTATATTTTAGATGTAAAACCACTTGGAATTTTGAAAATCTGAGTGTCAAGGTAACTAATGAACAAGGGGTTACTTGTGTGAGTAAATTTTAAGAAACTGGTAGTGGAATTCAGATACTTAACAAATTCCTGCACTCTATCTATGTAACTATTTCACAGAATAAAAATGTCATCCAAAAATGTTACGTATAATATGACATTTTGAAAATACTCACATCTAAAGACTTTATTTAACTCCCAGTCAAGGAGAACCAGGTTTGCAAATATGGGAGCACATGAGGCCCCCATAGCAACACCTTTGTTTTGTTTGAAGTATTCTCCTTCAAAATAAATATAATTGTAGTCTAAAACTACCCCGTGAAGTCAACTATTAAATTTACTTTCTCATTAGAAAAACCTGACATTTTATTCAAACAGTAAACATATCTAACCCTTCTTTCCTAGGGATACAAGTGAATAAATCCACTACATCGATGGTCAAAAATATCAAATTGTTTTCCCAAAGCTCTTCCACCCAAAAAGTCCCATGAATCTTTTACTAAATGCTCCACTTTATTCACAACTTGTTTTAACCAAAAGTCTATGGTGACACCAAAAGGATAAGTTTTTGACCCCTGTCCTGCTACTATTGGCTGAAATGTTAAATTACTTAAACCCTTGTGTGTTTTTGGAATCCCACAAATGGTCACCACCATAGGGTTCTTGACTTTCAAAAAGCTGTAAATTTCAGGTGTAATACGCTCATCCAATAGGTGTTCTTCCAAGTAATAATGTATTCTTCGGTAACTAATGTTGACTTCATTAAGTGAAACATGGGTATATACACTAGTGTCATGTAACATCTCTAGGATTTTTGGGGAATAATGTAAAGCATCTAAGATGACCATCCCACCCACTTTATTTGGACGCATAATCCTAATTGTCCTGTTGTTTCTGAGCTGTTCAAGTAATCTCATCTCTTCCCCACTAAGATTTCTATATGAAAAACTCTTTTTTTCTTTTAATTGTAAGGCATATAAATCCTCAGTCACAGCCTTCTCAAAAACATTTAGGGTGGGGTCCATTGGTGGGTTATACAAACTCTTGTTCTTAATTTCTTTGTTCCTAGTAAGACTAACATGTTCATCACGGTCCCTAAACAGGAAAGCTAAATTCAGTTTTCTCTTGTATATTTTTAACACCAAAATGGTGTCTATAATCAAAGCCTTTAGCTGGCATATATTTCAACCCCTTCATAAATAACAGAAAATGCTCCTTGGTTAAAGTTATTCCTGAATAATTATAAATGTGGTAGCCCCTAAATATGCTAACCAGTCCATTCCTTGAAATTTCATTGTCACTGTTAGTTGCTATTCCCTTCTCCACTTGGTTCTGTTGAACCACTGATTTGGTGCCCTTTCTTTGTCTCTTCTCTCCCCCGCATCCCATCTCTTCTGTGCATGAAAAAATATTGATTATTTCTATCATTATTGTGCTGAAAACTGTTATCATGACCATTAGAGTTGTAAAGGGAACTTCTCCTTTCATTCCTATACATATACTCTTCTTTGTGAGGGTGGGTGTGGGTGTAGGTATAGGTAGGTTTTGAAACAAAAAGAGCATAAAATTGTTGGGGGAGGGGGCCACACCCACTCTCACAAAGAAGAGTATATGTATAGGAAGTGGTTGTCCTAAGGATGTAACATTGATAAGATCGGGGACTCTTTGTGCATTTCTGTTCTGGCATGGTTGTATTTCCAATCAATAGTTGGGTAATATAAGTCAGCCAGGATCAGGGTGATGGGTAGAATCTTGATAGATTTGTAGAGGGCCAGATATGTGGGGTGGGTGCCCTGAGTCAGATATGCTGGCCTGTAGCTACATATAATTTGCATAGGGGTCTTGTCAACAGTTGACTGCACTTGGAGTGTCTCGTGTGTGTCACTGTTTGACGAGCCTGGAGGTGTGTGTCTGTCTAATGTATATTTATACTCCACCTCCTTTGGCTTTGCTGCCCACATTTTGTGGTCTGGCATCAGGTAAGGATGGGTTTCTCTCTGTGGTTGTGGGTCAGGTTTCTGTGACTGCACAAATGTCACCATTTTCCAGGGTTATGACCACTTGCAATGAGTGCATTTTTCTGTTTAGACTCCTAGTGTTTAGCAACATGGCCTTTAATTTGTGTTTTGTTCAGTGTTTTATGTTGGTAGTATGGACCCCATGACTTTCCCTACAAAGGCACTATGGGGGAGGCAAGGGCTTTCGAGAGGCCTGAAGGCTAAGTGAGACAGATCCAGGCCATCTCTAGCAAAGCAGCGTGCTCTGTTGATCATATGTTCCCAGGCTGCCAGGCAGTGGATCCCCCTGGGATGACACCAGTAAGTGAGCCAATTGTTACTGACAATCACTTTCTGTTTGTATTGAGCTATCATTTTGGGTGATGGCAGAATGCTGCTTAAGGCTAGGGACATACCTGCATGGGACACACATTCAGCAAGCTGAATCACACCTGTCTTCCTATAGTCCAAGGAGGTACTTCTGACATTGTTCACACTGCCATGGACCAGGCTGGAGTGATACCTGTACCTGTTGTGGGGTAACTTGAGTGCATGTGTGATATGACAGATTATGGCACCTGACAAACAAGTAACCATTACTTTCTCCTTATCCTGCATTGTGAGAGACACATCTGTGTGTGTCTCAGTTTAGTCTTCTATGAGTAATATGTTAGGTGTATGGTAAGGCTTTAGTGTTTGCAAGACGCTGGTGTGTGGACTATGCATGGTCTGTGGTGTGTAGGTATGCGGAGTTCTCATCTGTTTTTGCCTCTGAGGTGTCCTTTGTTTGGGTTTTTGTTTTGTTGCGGACCTCCACTTATGTGGGTGTGTGTTGTGTATTTGTAGGTGATGTTTACTGACTCCATACACTGCAGGGCACCTATGTTACTGCACAATTGGTTCTGGTGTGCACAGTCTCCATTTGTCTGGCCAGTGGTTCCCCTTCCCCTTATGTGTGTCTCTTTGCCTTCTGTAGTCCAGTCACAGGCTTTGCCCACAGTGGCTGCTATTATGTATTTGTAATTCTGGTGTGAGCGGAGTAAATGCCATAACATCAACACAAGGTTATGGACTATATACTTATGAGTGTAGCTATTTAGCAGGTCGTCCATCATTGCACCACTTCATCTGATGTGGGCCTCAGATGGTTTGTGTTACTATGTTATTATGAGGCTACATACTGGCCTAGCTGTCAAACCATCACAGACTGACATCTGGACAGGCCCATATATGACAGACAAAGGCCCACACATGGGGACAGGTTCTGCCAAACATAGACAGTTGGGAGACCAGTTTGGTATTTGCTTGCTTTCTCTTATGGGTATGATGTGTGCTTATCCACTGTCTGCTATTAATGTTTTGACATGACCCTTTCTTGTTTTGCAAATAGTTGGCAGGTGAATGCAGTGTTAGGACAAGCAGAACAGATATACAAGGCATACTTGTGCTCCTTCTGTGACAGCCTGTCATTCCAGGGGTATGGATGTTGGCCAGTGACATTGTCAGTGCTGACACATTAAGGTGACAGCCTTTTATAACCTGGCAGTACACTGACCTTCAGGTACCTGCTGTCCTACTAGGCACCATACCTCTCAAATTCTTAGAGCCAGACATCTGGACAAAGCCATAAGTAATTGGGGGACAAAGACCTACATATAGGGACCATTGTTAACTATTGGCCTTGCAAACCTAGAAAGGTGATACAATAACAGGTTTTGTATTAGCATGCGTTTTTCTAAAGGGTATGAAGTCTGAAACTGCAATCTGTAATTATTTTCTGACTTTAGTCTTTCGTGATTTGCCAGTAAACCACAATTTCATGATAAACAGACCAAAATATGATGCAAACCTCTGGACAGTCTGCAAAAGGTCTGTACAGTTGAGAGGTATACTAGGCACTGTGTGGGTTACTCCGAGCTGTGTACTGTCCATATGTGTGACCCCTGTCCCTGACCTGTCCAGCCTTCCCTGCAGTAGCAGATATTGACGTATGGACAGTGTGTACAACTCCTACTGTAGGTGTAGTTGACATGCAAAATAGTTGGCACTGCAGTTCTTGGCACATAGATCCTGTCAACCACAGTACTGTAACTAGGCCACTAAGACACGACAGCCAGGAGTAAGTGCTGGCCACATCCTGACAGTATTAGCCACACATATACATAGTTCATTGACTCTTGCATATTGTGGACATGCAACAAGTTATCAGGTTGATTGGGACAGCCCTTAGAATGTGTGCTCTGCTGCTAATACCCTACAAACATTAATGTTACTGTATTTCTATGGGAACATGGGTGTGTTAGGGGGCACACCTGCCAACTGTACACATTTGCACAGACTGTGCTGATGTTGGCTTTACATTTTGATTCCATTTAGTATAGTATTGTGCCTGTCTTGGAGAATACCGACATCATATTAAAGACCACAGGCTAGATTGTAATGACAGACAATTGGGTTTCAGACTTCTTACCCTTCACAGCCTTAATGCAACTGCAAGACCTGCTGTGATATCTCTGTGTAAGTCTGCAGGGGAATATTTCATCATTGTTCCCATTTGTGGGCCTTTGCCAGACATTTTTTTATGGTTTTCTATGGCTGCCTTGCTGGGTGAGGCTGAGGGGTGAATACGGGACCTCCACATTGACATCCATGCATGTGACCTATGACCCCCAGTTAGTTAGACCCCTCATATACTGCAGTGAGATTTGTCACCTAGGGGATTACTGCATACTCTGGGTAAACCAGTAATGGGTGGACATTTCCTGTTGTCCCACATAGCTGTCGGTTGTCTGCTGCTATCCCAGTAAGCCACCCCATTCCCTTGCATGCATACAGCGATACCATAGCCATACTACCACAATGTACTACTCCATTCATTTATTGTTAGGAAGACTGACTTACCTTGCATCTGTGGCAGTTGTGAGTATGGTGTTTGAGGGCTGACTGTCTGATGTAGGCACTACACAGCCTATACATGGTAAGGTACAGGTGGTGTGATGTGTGTGGCATCCATTTTACTGTGTGTGTGAGTCAGAGAGAGGTGCCAGTCCCTGGGTCCCTACAGTGTCAGTGTGTGTGTTGCCTCTTTGCCAAGTGCTGGGCATATTGGGCACGCATCTGTCTGCCTACAGGAGCAGGCTCAGGGGGTTCCTCCTCCAAGTCCCCCTGTGCATGTGGGGACCTTGGCAATGGTGGGGAGCTGTGTGGCCCTTCCCTGTGATGTTCCTGCCACAGCTGTTTCAGCAGGATCATATTGTGTAACATGGTACATACTATGAACATGTGTGCACATGTGACTGTAGTGTACTGCAGGGCTCTACCAGATATGTCAAGGCAGCCGAACCATGACCTGAGCATCCCGAACACATGCTCTACAATGATCCTGGTTTGTGTGTGTGCTTCATTATGGTATTCTTAAGTGTGTGTGTGTGTGTGCGTGCATTTCTGATGGGTGTTATCATCCTCGGCTCCACTGCATAGCCAGCATCCCCCACCAGATGGCCATATGGGATGTTCCTCCTGGAAAATGCCTGATACAGCTGTGAGGCATGCCAGATGTGGAGTCATGGGCATTGCACACAGCCTGGCAGTTGATGAGTGATAGCCCTTGCAGTTGAGATAGACTCTACCCTCTTCACCGGGTGGTGCCTTGATGTGGATTTGCATGCAGTCTATGGCACCCAGTATCTCTGGGTAGTCTGCTATATGGTGGAAGAGACGCATATTGCTAGTATTCTCCTCAGGGGTGTTGGGGAAATATATGTGCTCACAGCCATGTCTTTGCATGTCATCCAGGAACTGGTGGAGTACCCCAGATGCAGATGCCTGTGAGACCCCCATGATATCCCCAGTAGGTCTTTGGAAAGTACCTGTAGATAGTATTCTTAAGGCTACACATACGTTTGTTTCAACTGGGATGTGTTCCCCTCTGTTGGCTCTGGGTCTGGGGTGAGGCTGGTACAACTCGAGTTGCTGTAGTATGTCCCTGTCAACCCTGTAGCACTCCACTATCTCCAGCTCATGTAGCCCCTGAAAGGTCACCCTGGGTCTGAACACTCTTCTCCTCCTCAATCTGGGATGGCTGTTAGCATCATTCCCATCACCGCTGTTAGTCTGTAGCACACACAGATGTAGCAAAGTAACAGCAGCCCCTAACATTTTGTCAGTTAAAATTCGCAAGTGTGTACACCAATGGTGCAGGGTTTGTGGGAAAAAACAGACTGAAAGGTGTTTGCATGCTTTATACTGGTGTGCTGCAGATGCTGCCTGTACGATTGGCTGACTGATACATTTCACCTGCCAGCTATATTATTGAGGGGTTTGAATGGGGCACTGTGAGTGGTAGAATCTGTATTAGTGATTTGTAGTTCATTACCTTTATTCTGCTATTTCCTTTTTTTTTTTTTATTTACACTGTGTTTAAGGCCCGTGGTGCTCTGCACAAACATTGCTGAGCAGAAAAGACCCTCCCCTGGACATGAACACACTCATCAGTTCTTGAAGGAGCTAAGCACAGCTAAGCAGGCTCAGACACACCTCCTTGCTTAGCTGTGCTTAGCCGACCACAAAGAGAAGCTGCGGAGCTTCAATGTGTTTACACCAAGCATGACACACCACTTTTCATGTCAGCTGCTTCTTCTGCTTACACCACCGCATTATAGCTCCTACATGGTTAGGTACCCGCAGACATGGTCTCCCATTTGGTATTCAATACATTTAGCTCATTTACATACCCCACTGCCTTAGTCCATTGTTACACCACTACACCGGAGCCTATGTCCTTAGCAACCACTCTTACTTGTTATTGTTTTGGTTCTGCATGCTACCCACTATAATTGCAAAATTCATCTTTCACATAAAATTGTCTTTTCACATTTTTTTATATTTTCTGCAGAATCTCATTTGTGCACCACTGCGAAACAGCCAAAATTGGCCAAAAAAATACATTTGATTTTTATAATTTTGAAACACTTTTGCATGCCATTGGCATGCCTAATACTCACAATACATGCTTTACTTTGAGCTGTCATGCGCCCGTTTTGACTTTTTCAGAAATGTACTCTGTTAGTAACCGAATACATTTCTGCAGCAGACACGGCTCTAACACGGATGCCTGTCTGCTTGCTGAATTGCTAATTCAACTTATTTGCATGGTTTTCACTAGCAAAAGAGGTGATTAGCATTATTCCATGGTGTCTTTGTTGGAATAGTGCTGGGAGGCTCGTGCATGTCCCCAGCCTTGTTTACTGGATTGCACAGGCTTCGAACTCCGTGTTCGAGCCGTGCCACCATTCTTACACAGAGTTCAGCTCTGTGTAAGCTTTATTGAATCCTGGGGGTTGTGTTTTACTTACTTATGTATTTTTAAGTACTATTTTATTTTTTAATATATTTTTTATATAAAATAGTTTCTCCGCCTAATGTTTCATACTTGCTGTAGTATGTGTTAATGGTGTTGGAGGAAGCATTTTACATCCAAAATGTATAAAAAATAGTGCTTAAAAATACATAAGTAAGTAAAACACAACAATTTTACAGACAGCCCATTCTCTAAGTGCTGTCAGAGATAATTTTCTCTTCAATCTCTTTCACATATGCTACCATGGAATTCTCGGATCACTTTCGCACTTCACTTACTCACTCTCTCTCTCTCACACACACACACACACACACACACACACACACAGTCTCTCTGCTTTCATGCATGCATTCACTCACATATACAGACAGAAACATAAACACACAGACACTGTTCTATTTTGTTCGATCAATGTCTCTCTCTCTCTCTCTCTCTCTGTCTCAAACATCCATACACTCTCACACACAGGCTTTATTTTCTTTGTTTTTTCTTTTTTTATTTTACACTCACTAAACAGCAAAAGCACTGCTTAGTGAGTGTAAAATAACAGCTCGCTCGCTGTCACTTTCACTAACATGCATGCATACACACACACACACACTTTTTTGTCTTCTTTTTGTTTACATTTTACACTCGCTAAACAGCAAAAGTGCTGTTTAGTGAATGTAAAATAATGGCTGTTTCATTTTCTTAGTCCGAGCTCCATGGCAGCTTAATATGCTGCCACGAAGCAGCAGGCTTGTTTTTCGGCGGGCATTACTTGTACATTTATACCCTGCTGGAGGATGCTTGTTCTTTAAACAGGGTACTGACGTACAGTTTGCCCATTGTCTAATACTGAGTAAATTGATGGTTCTAGTTGACTGAAATTACTGTCTTTCTTAAAAGTGCTCACAAGGAGTCATAGTTATGTAAATTTGCATTGAGAGTTGTGGGGAGCATAAAAAGTAAAAGAAACATGATTTCTAGATTCTTCATGCGGTGTCTGAACATATGAAATGTCAAATTAAGAAATGTATATAAGCTATAGAAAGAGATCATTTTGTTGAAGTGTATAAAATGAAAGACCATAGTTTTTCAAAAGTTATGAAAATGATTTTGTGAGCAAAAAAATGTGCTAGGAATGTACACAATCCAGTGTGCAAGAAGTTGCTGAGAATATGCAGCAGGAGAGTCAGAAATCTGGTCTGAGAACTTCAAATTAATAAACCAGATTGTTGTATTTAGATTCATACCTCTCAAATTTCTCTGATTTTGACTTAGATTGTAGCACTGTCCCTCTTAATCCCTCTTAAAACTGGTGAATTTTAGAGAAAAGATGGTAAATGACTTTGAACAAATAATGACAATAATTAAGGGTTATAGACTTCTTTTACTTCAGAAAATGGGTATTAAGATGCATTCTTGTAATCTCTTAATGCCTCGTGTTAGCAATACTAATATTTTCTAAGTGCCCTTGGTATCCCTGATTATTTTTGGATTTGTCCTTGATTCATTGAGAGCTATGTTAAGATTAAAAACTGGTGGTGTGCTGGGTCCTGACACAGGGAGCCAATGTTGAGAAAGATGTGGCCGTTGCTTCCTAAATCAGTGACTGTAGTCTTTGTCAACACATGTGGGAGGAGCAGATATGTGCAGCCCTTGCAGTGATGCAAATGCTTATATTACCACCAGATGTGGTTAGGTCAAAAAAAAAAAAAAAAAAAAAAAACACTTCATTGTTGGGATGCCAGCTAATGGAAGCACAAAGCTCCTGCATGACTGCCTAGAAGAAAACCCCACTCAGACAAGCTAGTGCATGATGGAGGGAAGGGTATATAAATGCAGCCACACAGGCAAAAAATAATACATAGCATGAAATAACCACTGAAGAGTGGATTGCTTATTTAATCATGCTGTCTTGTGAAACTACATGTTAGAGAGTTCTTTAATAACATTGATGTGTAAGTAGCTAACTTGTTCAAGACATCTTATAAACACACTGGGTTGGAAGGTCCTTACTTTGGAATATAAGAACAAAAAAAAAAGCAGTTGCAGGTTGTTGAAATGCATTTTTATTTTTGGTTCTTTAACCTAGTAAAATGTGATATGGTGAAAGTAACTTGTATATATAAATACTTATAGCTTCCTTTCTAAGTATGAAGACTTGCGTACTGGTTTAGGCTGCTATACAGTTCATAATATTCAGGTTGATTGCACTGTGTTCCAGCTGTACATCTTCTAAGGAAAGTTCTGTTGGATTTAAAGAGAAGAATCTTGAATTGGTTGAACAGAAGGTAGTGCATGGGCATGTCTATCGAAAAGTGAGTCTGCTAAATAGATGTGTAACAAACTAAAATTCGTAATATGCAATTCAAATTGAACTACTGCAGTAATTCTGCAAGAAGATAAACCAAACGGATATGGGTCCAGGGCGCTTACAGATAGTAAGGAGATAGATGCTGAGGTAGAAGAGCTGCTGGCTTGTAACATGCTTAAGAAAAGTTCTAGGACCACATTTATGAGGAAATACATTGTTAAAATGCCCATAAGCCATGACTAAACATATTCAAGAATTATTTGCATAAGGCACTGCCAGGGCTACAGCAAATATTACGATTACAATCACATTAAGTTGCTTGCTAATGATTTGGAAGTGGATAATTCTGCATTTGCCTGTGACATATAAAGCATATAGTTTTAGAAATGCACTTGAGTGATGTAGTGCTGCAAGTGCTTCAAGAATTTTCATTGAAAAATTGCCATAACGGAAAACTGTAGTGAGAAAAATTTAAACATAATGTTTCCTTAAAAGAAGATAGAAATCCCTTTCCTATGGACCATTTCCCACAGGTTTGTCCACAGACTCCTTACAATTGGCTATTCTTTTGTCTCTTGTATATAAGCCCATGCATAACCAAAACTTTTTTTATATTTTTAAACTTAGGTTGTACTTTCTAACCTCAAAGGAGCAGCTGCAGCTTTAATTTAAAGGAAATTACACCACTAAGTATAGTATTCATACTAAAATGCATGCTGTTGTTAGACCTGAAGTTGTACCACCATATATTCATTTTTGGTAGATACTGAGAAGAGACAAGAGACCTGAAAGCTGGAGTTTTGTTTTTAGATACAGTGCAAATGTTATTTATTTTTCAAAAGTTCATTCTTATTTGCATATTTCCACTGACTGAATATGGTGTAATTTTTTCTGGACAGAACCAGAACCCACCCCTTATCTCTAGGGAACAGGTCATCATTGCCCTCTCAAAGGCAAATAATACAGCCTGCATGGGACCTGATAACATCCCAGGCTGCATCCTACATGAACTCAGGCATAACGTGCAGCACCATTAGGCATCCTATTCATCCAAAGCCTGAGTAGTGGCTTTGTCCCAGGTGTGTGGAGGACAGCCATTGTCATTCATTTAAACAAAGGGGGAGCATCCACCGATCCAGGAAATTATAGACCCATCAGCCTAACTAGCCTGATCTGCAAGGCCATGGAACTGATCATCATGGACTTCATTAACAGGGACATTGGCAACATCCAAACACTCGACCCCACACAGTTTGGCTTTGTCAAGGGGGGGTCATGCCTGTTAAATCTGATTGACTTCTTTGAGACAGTCACCAAAGCCATGGATGAGGTGAAGACGGTGCACTCCACCTACCTTGACCTGATCAAAGCCTTTGACACTATTCCCCATTTGGGCATAGTAGATAAACTCTCTCAACTAGGCATCAATCCATATGTTACCAGATGGGTAGCAAACTGGCTCACTGAAAGAACCCACCTAATCAACATAGGGAAAGCCACCTCAAGCAGTAGACCCATAACAAGCAGCGTACCCCAGGGATTGGTCTTGGAGCCACTGTTACTCAGGATATACTTCTGTGAGGTGCAGGCCAAAACCAGTGGGCTGTGGCTGACCAAGTTTGCAGATGACTGCAAGCTGGGTGCAGTCATCAATGCCCCAAGTGATGTGGACGTCCTCCATGATGGTCTCACCCAAACAAATGACTGCTGCCAGAAACATAGCCTCAAGCTGAATGCCAAAAAATGCATTATCATCCCCTTTGTGGAGAGTAACGTCCCCACATATCACATTAATAACTTCCTAAGTACACAATCAGTAGTGAGGGATTTGGGCACCCAGGTTGATAGCAACCTGACTTTTGACCACCGTGTTGCTTCTGTTGTATGGAAAGCTTTCTACATGGCCCACCTCGTAAGTAAGGGAATCTCATCCAGGGACAAAGAGGTCATAACATCCCTGTATTCTTCCCTTATAAGGCCAATTATTGAGTACAATGCCCCTTTCAGCATGTACTTCGCAAAGCACATGCAGCAGCTGAAGAGCCCACAGAGATTACTCACCAGGAGAATCCAGGGCCTCAAACATCTGCCCTACACAGATAGGCTAAAAGCCCTGTCCCTCTACTCAGTTTCATACAGACTCCTCAGAGGTGACCTCTGGCATACAAAGCAATCTCAGACCCCATCTTGATGGGACTGCTGCATATCTGCCAGTCAAACTCCACTCTAGGAACCCCTATGCGTGACTTCAACCTAGTCTGTGATATCAATAGAACTTGTTGGCAGGACAGATTTGTGTCCCAGAGACTCCCCATCTGTGGAATAGACTCCCTCTCCACATCAAGCAGAGTACCTAATTATTCCTTTTTAAGCACAACCTGGATAACTAAATGGGAAACAGAAAATACACCCCTGGGATTCCACCTGTGCCCCTGCTGGACAGGGGCTTTGGGTGCTGACTTGTCTAAACATGGGCTAAACTCTTGGCTAGACTTATAAGGGCCAATAACCTAGTAACCTTCTATGATCCTATGATGGACAAGACTCTTGGATAGCCAGCCACATGCTTTACTGCACACTGCATGACCTAATAGCAAATACAGCCAGCATAAAATAGTTAAGTTTATGTTTTTCTAAATAAGAGAAATAGATGAAGTATGCATATTTTACTTTAGCATTTAAATGAGAGAAAATATCACTCTCTGAGAAGCATATTAGTTATGATTCTCATTTCATAAGAACAGGTTAATGATGAGGTATAATTCGTTCTGATACATGCACAGTTTGTCAGCCTGGACAAAATGGCTATATACATACCTCTCAACTTCTTACAGCAATAAATCTGGAAAAGCCATTAATAAAAGTGGGACAAAGGCCCAAAAATAGGGAAATGTTTTAATATTGTACTCACAAATGTAGATAGGTGATAGAATAACAGGTTTGCTTTAGCATGAATTTTCTGAAGGATATGAAGTCTGAAACTCAAATGCCTGTCATTATTTTCTAACTTCAGTTTTTAATGATTTGCCACTAATTTTCCAGAAAACCACACTTTTATGAAAAACGGACCAAAAATATGAGGCAAAAATCTGGACATGCTGCGAAAATATGCACAGTTGAGAGGTATGGATCATAGGACTTCTGGTAGTACATAGCAATAAAGGATCATGTGTATGAAGCCATGTGAGGTATGCTAGCAAATTTCTGAGAAAAAACATTTCCATAGATCGACAAGTAGAATGCACATAGTTTGTGATCCCAGTTGCAAATGCATGACTCTTCATGTAATTTACTTCACTGCAAGCATAGGAATCTGTGTTTTTTTTGCAGGGGGGGGGGGGTGCAATTTATAAGTCCAGTGATAAACTTTCATATTCAGGGAAGTATATATAATTTTTACTTCTGTTGTGATGACAATTTGAAAATGTACTTTAGGTGTGGAAGCATAGCATAGTATAGTGTAGCATGCCAGGTAGTGACTTTGAAGCATCTGAAACCTTACATCAACACAAGTGTATAAAAAGTCATTTGTGACTTTGCCTTTGAGACTTGGCTATAAAATCACCTAAGAGTGCCCTTCTGTCCTTAAGAATTTTATTTGCAACTCAGTGCTGAATTAGAATAATTTAGCCCCCCCCCCCAGCATGTGGCAGTTGGTTGATACAAAGGTTGCAGTCCTAAAGATGATAATTTTATCTTTTGAAATGTAGGATTTTTACTTTGTAATGACAACTCAGCAAAGGTATATACTGAATAGGTGGTCCATATCTCATCCTATGCAGATGTCTTGTGTGTATTTCCTTAAAGAAATAAAGTATTATGTAGCATAGAAAATTATGATAGTGAAATGAATAGGACTCCCTACATTTAGTATCTGTATATCAAATGTCATATATCAGTTCTCCTTTCAACATTCTTAGTAAAAAGATTCACAGAAGTAAAGCAAGCTACTCATAAAAATGGAACCTAAGAGTACCACTCTGCCTCTAGGGAGTCTCAACATGTGAAAATATTTAAGAAACATGGACACAAACCTCTCATATCAGTTCACTGTTGGTAAGCATCAGAGTATCACACCAGTCATGATACATGAAATTTTATGCTGAGCCTGTGAAGAAAAGTTTGCAAAAGCTTAGAACACATTAAAAAATCCCAGCCTCCAAAGCACAAGGCAGTGCTTACTTCTTACTTACACATAAGCTAAATCCATATGCTCATTCAAAAGTTGCCAAGAAAGCAAATCTAAGCCATAAGGTCCCCCTAAGCCTGGTTCTGTACAGGTAAAATAAATGTTTTAATCATAGGTGATTTTTATGGCTAGGCATACAGACTCCACATTCACTAGACTGGATAAGAATATGGTAATTGGAGGCTGCTTGATGTCAGAATCTTTGATGTCACAAGGGCTCTTTAACCAGGCAGATATGACTACAACCTTGTGGTGACTCATGTTGATGTTAATTCCCTGAGGCATTGCACTATGGGAAACATGGAGAGAAACATGATGGAACTTACTATGCATGTGTTAAGGGGCAGGAAAGAAACTAATCTTGAGTAAAATCTTGCCTTCACTAAGAATAATACCTAGATACCAAGACAAGATAATTGATTTTAATAATTGGCTAATACTAGATGTCACTCTATGGGACTCCTGCATGTGTCACCCTTGGATGAGATGATAGATAAGACTTCTGTTTCACCAGAGATTGTTCACACCTCTCATACATGGACTGCCTTATACTGGCTAAAGCCTTTGCTGCCCCTTGCCCCCAATGCCTTTTTTTAGGCAGAATATCCCTAATGGATACTTCTACATCATAAACTCAAACTCAGATTTGGAAAATATCATGGTGGCATTGTCAGTGGTATGAGTCTAAATAGAAAGATTCCTTGAAGCACTTGTGCAAAGCAAACATTTTCATATTTGTGTACTTGCTGAGACATGTTTTCTGTGCAGTGACAGTACTCCCTTTATACCAGGCTTTAGCACCTGTTGTGCTTTCAAGGCCTTGCATAGCTGTGGTGGTGTATCTGTATTTGTCAGAAGCGTCATCACTTCTCATCATATTACTTGCAACCCTAACTTGGAGCTCCCGGAGATCCAAATCACTGTTAAAAAAATTCAACTATCACATCATTGAATGCCATGGATCCCCATCAATATTCCCAATAATTCAAGGAAATTGCCTTAACACTATTGAGGGGATAAATATTAAACTGGATACCTTCTTGCTAGGGGACTTCTAAATCAAAGCATTAATTGGCACACTTATAGCTCTCTAAAAATGGATATGCTCAGAACTTCTAAAAATGTTAATACCAACACACTGGAGCAAATTGTAAAAATATCCACTAAGGTTCAAATATAATTGACCTGGTACTTTCCAGCCTAGCCCCAGCCTGTACCCCATTCCACATCGCCTTCTCCCTGGTTAAATCTGTCCAGACGTCAAGTCATCTGTATGACGCCTAGTGGTACCAACCCAGCACCAAGTGTGACCATCTTTAGAGACTTCACCAGGACAAACTTAACTTCAGTTTGTAAAAGACCTAGGCAAAGCTCCTAACTATCCCTTGTAAATGGACTTATCCGAAAGGGCTGCCACATTCACCAGCACCCAAACAACTGCATAGAAAATTTAGTACCCTTACACCCTAAATATAATGGTTAATACAGGAATAAACCTCGCGCTGGCGGAAGTTTGATTTTTAATAAACTGTATGACAAAAGAAGGAAAATGAAAAGTTTAAGAAGTTCCTATGCACTTATCTCAACACCATATTGAGACATGCCAGCAAGGAGGTTAAGGCTATGATTATAAAATGTAAAGTACAAGCTTAAGGTACTACAAATACCAAAGGAAACTACAAATCTTCAGTTATATCAGGAAATTAAGGAATAATGCCCAGCAATGGACTGAGCTCATCTATAATGATATAAGGATGGCCACAGTGGTGCAGCGGTTAGTGTTGCTGCCTCACAGCAAGAGGTTCTCTGGTTCAATTCTTGGCTGGGGTGCCTTCCGTGCGGTGTTTGCATGTCCTCCCTGTGGTCACATGGGTTTCCTCTGGGTGCTCTGGTTTCCTCCCACATCCCAAAGATATGCAGTAGGTGAATTGGACACCCTAAATTAGCCCTAGGCATGAGTGTGTGCGTGTGTGTGCCTCCTGTGGAAGGTTGGGTGCTGGGCTGGCAACTCGACACTATAAAATGGTTGGGAGGGTGGCCTAATGGTTAAGGTGTTTGCCTTACAAACACAAGGTACAGGGTTTGAATCTCACAGGGGATAATTGGCTAGGCTTAAAATGGCTCACAAGGGCAGTTAGCCTAGTACCAACCTATGAACCTATATTCCAGCCCCACAGATATAGTCAATATATTAACAGACATATTTAGTACTAACTTTACCCTACCTACCCACATTGCTGTCTCCAGTATCCCTGGAAATGTAATTTCCCTTGAAGTCACCTTGAAGCAAGTCTTAAGTCTCTGTCAAAGACTAAATAATTGCATGGAACTAGACAACATACTAGGCTGCATTCTCATTAGTGCCAAGTGTGCACTATCTAAGCCTCTGCATAGTGTTCAACCTCAGCCTAGCTACAGGATTTGTACCTGAAGCTTCGAGAATACCCACTATGACTCTTCTACAGACTCAGGCAAGTATAGGCCTATAAGCCTCACCCATGGAACATATCACAGCAGAATTAATTTCTGCAGACGTAGGCAACTCAACTGATCTAAACCCCAATCAGTTGTTTTTTTTTTTTTTTTTTTTTTTTTCTTGTAGGACAGGTCCTGTCTCCTGAACCTCGTAAGCTTTGAAAAAGTTACAGAGGGTATGGATAATGGTCACTCAGTGCACATTTGTTATCTTGACATTGCCACAGCTTCTGACACTATCCCCTGTGCTGGCATTGTTAAAAATTAGACAAACAATGTAAACCGATATTTTATCAGCTGTATTGCAAACTGACTTATCAAACAGATTCTAAGTTTTGAAGGTTGCCGGTGCCATCTCTGAATGTAGAATTATAGCTATTAAAATACCACAGGGATCATTGCTAGACCTCTTCTGTTTGTCGTTTATTTTGCAGGCACCCAGTTCAGTCCAGTATCACAGATACGTTGTTGACTAAGTTTGCTGATGATTGCAAGCTGGGCACATCACCTGATACTAAACAACTCTAGTAAAGTCTGGAATGTGCACTAACTGGGGTACTGAAGACAGTATCAAGTTGAATGCAAACCAGTGTAACATAGTAGTAACTGGAAAAAAAAAAAAGCTTGTTCCAACTCCTGTTACAAATGGTACTCCTCTTAAGACTGATATGGTGATAAGAGACCTGGGTATTTATGTAGACAGTTCTCTCTTATTCGATCATTGTGTTTCCACTACAGCCAGGAAATCCTTCTGTTTGGTCTAATTAATTTGCACGAGAATATCAAGATCCAAAAACATCATCCTGTCAATGTATTTTTCCCTTATCAGACCTGTCAATGAATGCAATACCCCATAAGTATATATAACTCCAAGCATATTGCTTAGCTGGAAAGGCTCCAAAGAGCCTTAAATCCTTCAGCTATCCCAAAGATTAGCACAACTTTCCTTGTACTCAGTAGGCTTCTCTAAGGGGACCCATGTCTTGCCTTTTGAGCAATGAAGTACTCAGTCCTATTTAACCTCATGTTTCTTTGCAAAACTAGTGGGTCTACAACACCTGGTCCTAGGGGTTTAAATCTACACCAAAAAGTAAACGAGACATTCTGGAGAGAGATTCTTTATCCATTGCATTCCCAGCCTGTAGAATAAGATTCCTTTACAGGCAAAGTACTCCTTTGATTACTTTAAGGCTAGTCGTACTAAATGGGTGGGTAGACACAAATTCAGCCAAGGACTGTCATGTACACCCCTGTTCAATCTGATTAAGTGAGAACTATTAAGTGGGTCTACTTTAAGGTGTATATGACAAGGCATCTTATGGCTGTCATGGTCGTTTGTCGGGTATTGTCTTTATATTCATGTTAAGTCTGAAGTCAGAAAAATGTCTCTGGAGAAAGGGATTTCATGACAACATGCATACACATATTACTGATTTATGTTTTATTCCCCACTCCTGAGTAAAAGTTCCATACTCTCACTTAGTGGAAACTGCATATAATGAAACTTGGTAGCATGCCACTTTGTCTATAAAGATTAGTAACACTGAAATTGACTTTAGATAGTGAAATTGTTTAACAGCGACCTTTTTAAGCCTAGCCATGCTTCACAAATGTATCTGACAAGTTGTGATACCTTAGGGCTATTTTAAGGTATACATTTAGGCTTGGGCATGGGAGGTCAATTATTTACAGGTTACCACTAATAGAGGCATAGGTGACAGACCAGGTGTAAATTTTCACTTCCCCATCCTTGAATTGGTTTAGGGAAGAACTCTGCTTCACATGGATGGGAAACCTGTTCCAGAGAAGAGGTAGTTTCTGAGAAGCATACACAGGGATAGGGCTTTGAAGTGTTCCATGGAGGACACACTGTTTATGCCCTGTATTTTTTTTGTTGTGAGGAACCTTTATGGATACTCCATTTGTTGCATATGCTTGTTCAGGTCCATTCTAAAGGGGGCGTTGTACTCATTGATTAGATTGATGAGGGTTGAATACTGTGGAACAATGATATCCTTGGACTTAGAGATGACTTAACCTTGCTTATAAGTTGTGCAACATAGAATGATTTCCCCACTACTGTAGTCACATGATGGTCAAAGTCCAGGTTACTGTCTACATGCAATTCCAAATCCCTGACCACTGGATCTACTCTTAAGGGTTTATTATCAATGTGGTAGTTTCCAGGGATAGCTCTCTTCCCAAAAGATACTATTATGCATGTCTTGGCATTTAATTTTAGACCATGGCTTTGGCACCAGTTCTTAGTCTATGTCAGGCCTTCTTGGAGGGTATTTATGTCTTTGGGAGATTCTATGACTGTGCCTAATTTGCAATTGTTTGCAAATTTGGTCAGGTATGGGGTGCTTGATGATAGCCTTGACTTCAGATTGCTAAAGTATTTTAAGAGCCTTAACAAAAAACTCCACTCCCTTCAGGCATTCCTTACTCTGGAGTGTAGCGATATATGTATTGTCATAGAGATGCAGTACAACTCTATTGAGAGCACCCCATCAGTGTAAAGCTTCAGTGCTTTACCACATTTTCAGGCCCACCCCACTAGATGAAGGCACAAAAGGCTGAGGTGGCAGTATATTTGTTCAATCATGTGACACCTCCTTACTCGTTAGACAGGATAATGACCCAGAACACCTCCATGTCCAACTTACTGTTAATAAAACCCTCTTATCACATCATAGCTTACTATAGAACCCCCTCATTGCCTCATGGCTCATATCTCCTACCTGATGAGTATGGAGTCTCTAAGTGTCAAGCCAAGCACCATTTTCCTAGGGGATTTAAACAAAACCTCTATAAAGTGGGAGACCTGTATATCCCTTTACATGTATGTCTAGAGATTTCTAGACTTCATTCATACAAACACATTGGACAGGTTAGTCTGCACCCTAACCAGGGGCAACAAAATCTTGTACTAGGTACAATTAACTGTTAGTAGGACACCTATTCAAGTCATTGCCAGATACAGGACCCCCTCCATGAATCACAACACCCACTCTGCCTATTTGTATCTATTTGAGTCTATCAAGATATATCTAAACACCATGGTTTTGGGCAACTTTTTAACTACCTATCCATTGACTTGGGAAATTACTCATGTGGAAACTCACTTGACCAAAGGTTCCTCGACTTTATTAAATCCAATGCCCTGGACCAGCTAGTTGACACCCCGACAAGGGATGTCAACATCCTGGATCTGGTGCTTACTAGTATGGGGGAACCACTGTAGCACCCCCATTGTGAGGTCTTCCCTGGTGAGATCTGACCACAAATCAGTCTCATTTGAAGTTACTATCACATCTGACCCCCCAATAGCACAAACTAAACTAAAAAAACTTCTCCAAAACAAATTATAACCTCTTACAGGATGGTATAAATAGTGTCACTGCACCTTCTCCCTCAGATGGAACTGGCAACTATGCAGAGTTCTACGCAAATGCTTTATGAATACAGCTGAACAACTGCATTTGCTGTGGCCATTCCTGATAGGACCAAAACAAGCTCCTCTACGTAAAACAAACCTGTCTGGTGGACAACTGCCATTAACAGGGTTTACAATAAGAGGAAGAAATTCCTGTTAGCTGACAGGTTCTGTGAAAACTTCACTCCCCCTTCCCTACCACACTTACCCCAAGACATCCCTGCCACCTGTTCTCTACCCTGTATCTCTAAAGAGCATGTCAATGAATGCCCTCTTTAAGGTCAAAAAGACAGCATCCAAGGGACCTGATAATATCCCAGGCTATGTCCTACATGGGCTCAAACAACAACTAGCAATACCATTGGGTACTCTCTTCAATCATAGTCTAAGCACATTTTTGTCCCAGCTTAATGGAAAAAGGCCACAGTTATCCCCTTGCACAATGGTGGTGCTTCCAATGACCCTGGGAATGATAGACCTATTAGCCTGACTAACCTTATCTGCAAGGCCATGGAGAGATTCATCATGGACCTTATCAACAAAGACATTGGTAACCTCCAAACACTTGACCCTACTCAATTTGGATTTGTCAAAGGGAGATCATGCCTGTTAAACCTGGTGAACTACTTCAAAACAGTCACCAAGGCCCTTGATGATGGGAAATCTGTGCACACAGCCTACCTAAGCTCGGCCAAGGCTTTTAACACTATCCCCCACTCAGCCATAATTGACAAAGTCACCCAGCTAGGTATCAGCCCGTATATCATTAGATGGGTCACTAACTGACTCACTGATAGAACCCATATAGTCAAAATAGGGGAATCCACCTCCAACAGCAGACCTGTAACTAGTGGTGATCCACAGGGATCATTCCTGCGACCTCTACTGTTTGGCATCTATTTCGCCAAAGTGCAAGCTAAAACTAAAGGTCTGTGGCTAACAAAGTTTGCTGATGACTGCAAACTGGGCGCAGTCATAGAATCTCCAAATTATGTCAACGTCCTACAAGAGGGTTTTACACAAACAAATGACTAGTGGCAACGTCATGGCCTTAAACTCATTGCATTAAAATGTATTATCATCCCTTTCGGTAAGAGTGCTGTTCCTGCTAACTACCACATCAGTAACGACACCTTAAGTATGCACTCAATGGTGAGAGACCTGAGCAAGCAGGTTGACAGCAACCTTACCTTTGATCACCATGTCTCCACACTGGTAAGAAGGGCATTCTGTATTGCTCATCTCATAAGTAAAGGCATTGCCTCCTGAAAACAAGAAGTTATAACCTCCCTGTACTCTTGCCTCATCAGGCCAATAATTGAGTACAATGCCCCTTTTGGTATGTACCTTTCCAATCACCTGCAGCAACTGGAGAGACCACAAAGTTTCCTCACAAGGTAATTGAAGATTTTCAGCATCTGTCCTAGGAGGACTGTCTGAAATCACTGTCACTTTATTCTGTTTCATACAGACTGCTCAGAGTTGATCTGTGCCTTGTATATAAGGCAATCTTTCACACTGCTTTATTGGAAATGCTGCATAAAGTCAAATGGTACAGAGGTTACTCGTTCTAATGGCCTTAACCTGGTATGTGGCATTAATAGATTTTGCTGATGGGACAGATTTGTCTCCCAGAGGTTACCACATCTTTGAAACAAACTCCCACTTCATGTCAAGCAGAATGGGTCTACTTTTCTTGATCGAAATTTCAAAATATTGAACGAGAAAAGTAGAAACCCACTTAAGCAAGAGTGCACTACATCAAAAGTGCACTTTCACAAAAGCTGACTCAACAAATTGGCTAAAAAAAAACAAACTACTTTAAACACTATTTTGCAGGGGGAAGCCCATGTGGGGGGGCTGTGCCCCACAACCCCCTACTTAAATATACTAACTCCGAGATCACACTACAGTGGGGGAAAAGGATATATTTCCTTATCTACACTGTAATGTGCTTCAGTGAATCGGCTTTTGTAAAGGTACACTTTTGATGTTGTGCACTTTCGCTTAAGTGGGTTTCTACTTTTCTCATTGGAGATTTTGAAATTTTGATCAAGACAAGTAGACTCGGCAGAAAACCTCATTGGCCCTCTTCAAACTCAATCTGGATAAATGGATGGGTAACCATAAGTTCACCCCAGGTGTTCCATCTATGTCCTTCTTGGACAGGGGTGATAGGTGCTGATCATGGAAATAAGGGTAAAACTTGGCTAAGGTTGTAAGGTCCCTAGGGTCATTAGTCTAGTAACCTCCTATGAACCTATGATCTTATGATCATTACTGACATGGGAAAGCTCTGTTTCATAGCAATTATAAGTCCTTTCTTATTCAAATCTGGTCATAAATCAGTCACACTTGCCATAAGACTGAAGCTGGAAGCATATTCCAATGCCTCAGTATTTAGAGATTATACCAAGGCTAATCTACTAAAACTGAGTGATGACCTGGCTAAATTCAATGTCCCCTCCCAACCTGATGATCCCATTACATACAAAGGGGTGCTGAGAAATTGTAAGCCCAACCAGCTTTCTAAATTCTGAGCATTATTTTGCCTCTGTAGCTGAAAAGAGGTTTATTTATCTTGTAAAGTGCCAATTTGCAGAATCTTAATGCTTATATGTTGGCATTGTTTCAGAGCAAAGACTGAACCATGTCAATGAAAAGTGTGGAATTTTCAAGTGTGGAACTCTGAGCCATCATGAAGTTCCTATTCCTGCAGAAGAAAACTCCAGAGGAAATCCATGAATGTGTGATGCAAACATTGAGTGATGAGTGGCCTTCTTACTCAACTGTGAAGAAGTGGTGTGCAAACTTTCAGTGTGGAGATTTCAAGACCGAAGATGTAGCAAGGTCTGGGAGGCCTCAAACAGTGAAATTGTTGACCATGTCCATGACCTGATTTTGGCAGATCAGCGAATATCAGCTAAAGCAATTGTTGAGACACTGCAGATATCCAGGGAATGTGTTTGGTTTATAATCCATGAGCAGCTGGGTATGTAGAAGCTGTCAACCAAGTGAATGCCCAAATGCTTGAATGCCAAAAAGAAAAGACATCAAGTGGACACTTCCAAGTTGATTTTCTGGCATTTTTGTCAAGCTGGTGCCAACGTTTTGGAATGACTAATTACTGACATAGTTACACCACTATAATCCTGAGACAAAACAACAGTCCATGAGATGGGGGCACTCAGGCTAACTAAAGTCAAAGAAGTTCAAGACCCAAAAGTCAGCAGGAAAGGTCATGGCCACAGTGTTTTGGGATCAAGAAGGTGTTGTCATGACTGAAAAAAGAAAAATCTGTGGTATCTCTGGAAGTCTCAGAAAACCCAGTATGCAATCTGTACTGGGTCAAAAACAAACCAAGCAGAAACTTCACACAGTGTGGAGGGTGTGAAGTTTACTCCTTGAAATATGTTATGCACCTAGTTCACTAATAAAATTCAAACTTAACTTTTCAAATTTAAAACTTTTTAAAACTTTTAAAAATGTTTTAAACTTAAAATAATTTAAACTTTTCAAATTAAAAAAACTGTTAAATTTTTAACAACAGAGAATGCATGCAACATATCACAGTGTATCTGTACTTTATTGATGACATTTTTATCGTGTGGAAAGGAGACAGTGCTAAATTAGAAGATTTTATCAACTATCTGAATCAAACCACCAGCTTCCTGCATTTCACGTCTTCCCACAGCCTCACCTCTGTACTCTTCTTAGATATACAGATTAATAAAGAATTGGACCAAGGTAAAATGGACACAGATCTTTACAGAAAACCTACCAGAGTAAACCTCCTGCTACATAATAAGAGTCTCCATCCCACCAGGACAAAATATAAAGTTGTTAAGCCCCAGGGCTACAGGTTAGCCAGGATTACCATGAAAATGAAACCTTCCTTAAAAACCTAAATGATCTTGAAAATGACTTTTTGGTAAGGGATACGAAAGCAATATGTTAAGAAGCATTCTGGAACCTATAATTGAACTAAAAATACAAATTCACCAGCACTTAGTCCTTATAGGAGGGTTTTAAAGAAACCTATGGATAACAAATCTAAAGACAGTTGTATCTTGACTTTTGTATCTTGACTTTTACTGTTGACTATTACAACATCATTAATATTATTAGAATTGGCCATAATTACTGAAAGCTTGTATCTAATGGACATCCTTGGAGAAGCTCCTTCCTTTGTGTATAGGAAAGCCAAAAACATCAAGAGTTGGGTTGAAGGTAGGCCCAGACCATTGGATACATGCACCAGTAAGTGTAGAGCCAACTGTGTCTTTTGTCAGTACATACTGGAGGAAGACATGTTCTTATGCCCTTATTTAAAGAAAATAATTAAAACCAATGCAGAAGGTGACTGTAACTCAATGCAGGTGGTTTACAGGGCAAGCTTCAATGACTGTGACACATTTTATGTAGGGAAAATGCTCAACAGAATTAAAAGAAGGAGTTCTGGTTATCTTTCCGAAATTAGAGTTAAGTGGAAGAATAATGCACTGGCTTGGCACCTGCAGCTTCACAAAAGACACACTGGCTTTAAATTTCAAATCACTGATCTTGTGGACCTTTTGTAACTGGAAGGAGACATCCCTAATCTTTTAGAAAAACATGAACTACTGTGACAGCTGAAACTGAACTATTGTAGAAAAACTGAGCTTAGCTGTTATTGCTTCCTAAAAAAGCATACTATAACTCAGAGAAACGCCCCACTGTTCAGAAGACAAAAGTCTGATATGGAACTGATTAATGCAGACACTACATGCTAATATTATGCATACATACATATATACAAATATTTCAAGCATGGACATTAATGCCCTTCTAGCTTGCCAATATACCAAAACACTTGTTCCCATAATAAGTATCTAGGCTGTTCTTAAAAATATCTAAACTAGTGCTTACTTTAATGTAATTTGGTAGTCTGTTCCATGCATCAACTGCTCTGTCAGAGAACCAATTAGTGCACTTCTCATTCCTATAGAATCTTCTACATAGGTTATTTGATCATTCTATAGCACTGTTTGATAACTCCAAACATTCTCAGAGGTAGCTGTCCCTAAATGCCCTATATACCAGAATAAGATCTCCTTTTAGATATCTGTAAGAGACACTGTACAAGTTCAGATAGTTTAGTCTTTCATAATAACTTAAATTTTCAAATCCATCGATGCCCTTGGTATATTTCTGCTGTATACTTTCCAATTTACTCATACTTGTTTTCTTATAGGGCTTCTATATTGTTATTCCATACTCAAGTTTGGATCAAATGGAACTAACAAACAATGACTTCATTATTTTTGATTTCCTAGACTTCATAAATCTTTTTAAACAAAATATAGTTCTATAACTATCATTAACCAATATGTTGATATGATAAGAAAAACTCATAGCCTTATCTATCCACATACCCAGGTCCTTAAATGAGCCTACTGTTTCAATCACTGTGTGCTGTATAAAATATGTGGCTTTCAATTTATGTCCCCCAAATCTCATATGCTTTTGCAGACATGCCTTATCTGTAACACATGTAATCAGTTTACGCAATTTCAGGTCATCTGCATATAGACTGTAGAACACCTCAGATGAAAATGTTAAGTCTGAAAGATACAATCTAAACAAGTAAGGGCCTAGGACAGAGCCCTGTGGGACACCCTGACTGTAACCAAGGATTTCACCTGTCCAGTTGCTGTATGATACTTGCCATGTCCTATTTGTAAGCCATGCAGCTATCCATCTTATCAAGAGTACATCAATATCTAGTTGTACTAATTTATTGATCAGTGTTTTGTGTATGACCCTGTCAAATGCTGAAGTTAAATCTATATAAATTATATCACAGCACAATTTTTCATTCATAGCTGTTATTATATTGCTATAGAACATCATGTTACAGGTGATAATAGATCTGTTTCAATATATACATGCTGATATATGCTGATAAAGTCCCAACCTATCCAGTTCTGACAATAACTTACCCAATATTACCTTCTCCATTATTTTCCACAACATGAAAGTAGACTTAAGGGTCTATATAACTCTGGGTTTGTCTTACTCCCCTTTCCCTTAAAGACGGGTTTAATAAGCGCATGTCTCCAGTCTTGAGGAATCTCCCCATGTTTATATGACCTAGGTCCTAGTGAATAATAAATATAATGGTACTGTAAATTCTTGCTGAAGTGTTCTCATGTCATTGTTACTAATTCCGTCTCCTCCCCATGCTTTGTTTGGATTCAGTTTGCACAGTTCTTTTTCAATATAATCTAATTTGATTCCAGTATCTGGGGTTACCTTGATGTCCCTAGGACAAGCTATCACTCCTTTTGTGGAGCCAAACTGTTTTACATCAGATTTTGTAAATATATCTGTAATCTGTTGTGTCTGAGAATGCATTTTAGAATCTGCACACAGTTTATCAATTTGTGTGTCTTTACTCCTTCCACATCTTATATATTTCTAAAAAGGTTTCCTATTATGTTCAATATCTTTATATACATTTTCTTCAAAATTTTCTTGATCTTGTCTCTCACTATGCTTAATCTGTTTCTTCAGCTTGTTTATTTCAGTTTTCAAAGATGTAGTTCAACCTCTCTTCCATTCCTTATACTTTGTCTCTTACCTTCATCAGATATCTTGTTCTTATGGAAATATAGCCCCCTGATGTTGTATGCCTAGATCCTGATTTTAAACATTATACATGCTAATATTATTATAAACAAATATCAAACACTGTAAATATATTACAATGAAAATAACTGACATTGGTACTGTTTTCTGATACTTTTACTCATTTAAACTAAGTGATTCTTAGTTAGATGCGACACTTGAACAGATTCCAGGGCCTTAATGCTTATTTCTAACATTTTTAACTATTTATTTCTAACATTTTTCACTGTATTTACACCTTAGCAATTATAGCTATGGTTTTCAGCCTACTTAGGTGTTCATGTGTAGATTTATACACATGTTCATTAATATTATGATATGTTTTTAACACTCAAACCTGATGAAGTATTTATTTGGTATGAAAGCGATCTTTGTTAAAAGTGTTTCAGTTTACTAATATTTATTCTGATAGATGTTTAGAGGTAGATCTTTTTGTTAGTTAAATAGTCATTTTGGTAGTGAGTTGGTTTCTTAATAAAGTTTGGATTAATAGGTTAGCTTTAATAATCTGTTATATATTTTAATTTGTCTCTAGTTTCAATTCAAAGGTAGCACATTCTGTTTATACTATGGCTTTAAGGGGGAAGGGGGTCTTGGTTAAAGGAATGAGTTTAATGCTTTTATTGCTCTTAACAGAACCACCCTCTATAACCACTCCCTTGCTCCAAATAACCAGATTATATATAAATTAATTAATGTCTTTAATGCTTTTCATTATACTCAACTAATATCGTTTGTTTGTGTGTTTCAATAAAGTATATTCCATTTTTAACTCAACTGTGGACTACCTCCTGTTTTATTATTTTCTTGTACGTATTTTAAAGTTTGAATTTTATTAGTGAACTAGTTACATAACATATTTCAAGGAGTGAACTTCGCACCCTACACACTGCAAAGTTTCTGCTTGGTTTGTTGTAATGACTGACTATCTTCCAAGGGACCAAAGAGTTAATGTATTATACTACTATAATTTGCTGTGCAGATTAATGGATGCATTGAAAGAAAAAAAGACTAGGGAAGCTGTGGAAAGGAGTTCTCTTTTTGCAAGACAATGCACCTGTTCACATGGTTGGCAAAACAATGGATATTTTGACAAACTTGGGGTTTGAGTGCATAGACCATCCAACCTACTTTCCAAACCTTAAAAAGAGTTTGAAACGGTGGAAGTTTTTGAGCAATTTGGAGGTGATTGCAACAACGAAGCAGTATTTCAGTGACTAGACTTCAGACGAAACTTCAGACACTATGTGCCAAGTGTGTTGGTCTTTGGGGAGAATATGTTGAATAACTTGTAAGTTTTATGGCTCCGCATCATTCCCTTCTGGGTCGGGCTTAGAACTTTTCAGCACCCCCCTCATATATTGAATTTTTAGCACCAAATTCTACACTCATGTAAATAGCTGCTTAAAAGCATCTGCCCACCTCTGAAGTAAATACAATACCAAATTTAAAAATAATCCCCTATGGTGGAACCCAGATAAAACAAGCTGTACAACAAGAGGAAGAAATCATTGGACATAAAAATAAATATAACTCCCAATATGTCATAAATGCTCTTGCTGAACTTAACAGAGAACTCAGATTCCTGATCAAATCAGCCTAAGTCAGATTTCAGGTAAAATAACCACCCAGGCAAAAGACAAGTGCAAAACCTTCTTTAACTATGTTAGAACTCTCAGAAATAATGCTCAGCACTGCCCAGAGTTAATAGTAAAGGATACCGCCTTCTCAGACCCAGAGAATATAGCCATTCTATTAGTGGATATATTTAGCTCAGACTTCACCCTCCCAACATTCCCAGATCACATACCAGCATCTGCACCCCTCCCTCAAGTCTCCCAAGAACAAGTCCTTAAGTCACTATCCAAGGCCAAGAATACTGTTTCTAAGATACTGGATTGCATACCACGGTGCCTAATGCCCAGCTTGAAACAGTACCTGTCCGACCCCCTACAGATGCTGTTCAATATCAGCCTCCAAACAGACTATGTGCCAGATGAATGGAGGACAGCAGCAGTAATTATAGGTCTATAAGTCTGACCAGCCTCATCTGTAAGGCTGTGGAAACGATCATTATGGAATTAATAAGCATGGACATAGGTAACCTGCAATCCCTTGTCCCAAACTCATTTGGTTTTATCAAGGCCATATCCTGCCTTCTCAAATGAGGCCAAGCAAAGTTTGGACTGCTGGTTAGAGACTGCCTTCCCTACCAGGGATTGATAACAGAGTATATAGGCAAAGAGAATGGGATAGGGGAATGAGAAAACAAAAACAACTCTGGTAGAGCTTTTAGTTGAGTCTAGAATAGAAGCTTCTGTTGAAAAGCAATAATTAGTAGGGCATATAAAATGTTGCATGATAATTATAATAAACCAGTCAGAGTAAGTTAGAAATGATCGGGAATAGAGAATGGAAAGGCAATTTACAAATGAGCAGTGGGAGGACAAATGTATAACTTCCAAGAATACAACAAAATCCAGGATTTTTGCTTGGAAGTGTTTACACAGATATTTTTATATTCTAAGCAAACTTCAGAGAATTTTTCCTCAGGTATATAGGAAATGTTGGAAGTATGATGAGAAAGAGAGAGAGAGGTAATCAGGAATGTGTTATTTGGGATATTTGGGAATGTAATGAGTTGGGAAATATTTAAGTTCCCGGAAAAGTGTTTTGTCAGAAACTTCAGTGGAGTAAATCATTGTAACTAAGGAAATTATTATTTTCAGCTTGGGCATAGGCTCTGAATTGCCTAGACATAGTAAGGCCTTAATGAGTTGCCACTGGCTGCCAAAAGCAATTACTAGAATATGGAAATCAAAATCTAAACCAACTGTGACTCAACTACTGAATATTATAAAGGAAATAAAAGAACTGTAGGTGGGATCTTTAGAAAAGAGAAACAAAGCAAACATAGGAGGATTGTGGCTGGCAAAGTTTGCAGATGACTGCAAACTGGGCGCCATAATTGATACTCCAGCGGACACAAGCATCCTTCAGAAAGGCCTCATAGAAACAGATAACTGGTGCCAGAGCCATGGCCTTAAACTGAACGCCAAAAATGTATAGTCATACCCTTTGGGAAAAATAAAGTACCCCCAAATTACCACATGGGTGGTAATCCATTAAGTACGGAAGTAGTAATCAGGGACCTAGGGACCCAAGTTGACAGTAACCTCTCATTTGACACTCGCATTGCCAAGGTGGTTAGGAAGACCTTTTATATTACCCACCTTATCATGAAAGGATTCACATCTAGATCAAAAGAGGTCATTGTGCCCCTATACTCTTCCCTTATCAGGCCCATAATTGAGTACAATGCCCCATTTGGAATGTACCTTACCCGACAACTGCAGCAGCTAGAAAGACCCCAAAAGTACCTCACCAAGAGGATCAAGGGTCTCAAACATATGTCATATGCTGCCCGGCTGAAGAAACTCCAGCTCTATTCAGTAGCATACCGCCTACTCAGAGGCGATCTATGCCTGACGTACAAGGCCATGTCCAATCCAGAATTAATGGACATGCTCCACCTCAGAAAATCCAAATCCACCAGAGCCACAAGAGCGAGAGATTTGAACCTCAACACAGAAATAAATAGGACGTGCTGGAGGGACAGATTCATAACCCAGAGGCTCTCTACACTCTGGAACAGAATCACAGTCCATGTTAGGCAGAGCCCCTCACTGACTCTCTTCAAGAGAAATCTTGACGAGTGGATGAGAGATCATAGGTTTACCCCGGGGGTCATCTCTGTGTCACTACTAGACAGAGGCACAGTAAACTAAACCCTAAATGGGCATAGTATTCTCATTCCAAGGAATGGCGAAAGCCACACACACTCTGGCTAGGCTTATAAATGCCACAAAAGAAGATGAAAGCAATAATAGATCACTAGTAAATGTAGAATATTGCCCAATCAGCCACAAAGGAAGCCCGCAACACAGCTGGAAACTCAGAAAGATTTATTGTAATAATACAAAGTAACACACCAACAGGAAATAACGCAGATATCCTAGTACGTTTTCGACAAAAGTCTTCATCAAAATCATAGCAACAAGTTGAAATTAATTGCTAACTTATATACCCTGTCCAATTTAAATGCCCTAAGGCAGATAGCCTAGTATGAACCTATGAACCGAATTACATAGACATAAATAGTATCTGTAGTAAAAATACATGCAGAACATACCTCTCAACCGTACCTAATTCCTCAGTATTTACTGGTTTTGGGGTCAAAATAATGGGGTGTCATGAATTCCCAAGTGGGCCCTTTAATTTCCAAATTTCCCAGTTTTTTCAAAATTTTTTCTTGGACGAATTTTTGCTGATGTCATCAGTTGCAGGGGTGTGCTAAATGACATCAGCTTCGTGAACAGACTGCCAGTCTGTCAGAATTTGGCTGAGGGCAGGATGGGGTGTGCACTTCTGTCTATGTTTATTTCTGTACGGCAACATGTAGTGGGAGAGGGGGGGTGGGCGGCACTTGTGGGACTGTCAATAATACAAAATAAAACTTTCAATTAATAGCATCAAGTCATTTTTCCAGTCCAGCATCTTCTGTACATGTTTTCAGTCTGGTTGTATTTCTGCATGCTGTCTGTTCTTCTTCCTGTTTGCCCAATTTAAACTACATGGCGATAGCTGCTGCTATAAGTTTACTGATTCGTTGTTGTAAGTTTACTGGTTTTTATTGCTTGTTCTGTATATTTACTGGTTCTGAAATTTGCTCCTGCCATTTGCTGTTCTATATGTTTGCTGGTTTTGAAATTTGCTGCTGCCATTTGTCATCCTGTATTAGTGCTGTAAGAAGGGTTCCATTCTGAAGTGCCATTTGCAAGGCAAGGTGTGTGTAAGGAGAGTTTGCAGGTTCCATTTAAGGAGAGTTTGCAGGTTCCATTTAAGGAGAGTTTGCATGTAAGGAGACTGCTGCTGGTTCTTCTGAAATTTGCTGCTGCTGAGGATCCATTCTGAAGTGCCATTTGCAAGGCAAGGTGTGTGTGTAAGGGGAGTTTGCAGGTTTTGTTCTGCTTTCAAGTCCAGAGTTCTGTTCTGCATGTCAAGAGATTGCTGCTGCTAATTTGTAGGTTTACTAATTCTGTTTTGCTGCTGTAATCTGTGTGTGTGTGTGTGTGTGTGTGTGTGTGTGTGTGTGTGTGTCATGCCCCAGTTAGGTATAACTAATGGTTAGAGTTACTCAGACTCAGACCCTGTACCTTAGATGCAAGGAGCAATAGGCTAAATGCCCTACCCAAGCCACCACCACTTGTGATTCAAGGAGTTAAGTCCATAGTTCTCAACTGTCCAAAGTTTTACAGAATGTCTGGAATGTTGGCTCATACCTTTGGTCTGTTCTTAAAATTTGTGAAAAAATCAGTGGGAACTGAATTCAGTAAATAATGATAGCTATTTAAGTTTCAGTCTTCATATCTTTCAGGAAACGCATGGTAGCACAAAACATTTTATTCTAACAACTTTTCTAAGATTATGCAAGTAATGTTTAAAATGTTTCCCAGGTTTTGGGCCTTTGCCCCCACCCAATAAATTGTGGCTTTTTCCAAATTTCTTGTGCTGCATAGTTCTTCAGGGCGAGATAAGTTTAGTGCTGCTTATGCCAAGTCTGTTTGTGTTTGTTGTTAGTAGCACAACAGGTAGAATTCTTGATTTTGGTGCAAAAGACTGTGGGTTCTACTCCCACATGGAGTTGCTGATACTGTACTGTGTTGTACTTTTAAAGGGGGTGGATGCTGCAGTCCTGAGAATGCGTTCTTTGGTGGAGATACCTAATAACCTGTTAGAAGTTTGCTGTCCATTCCCTATTGCAATATTACTAGATTATCACTTTTTAATGTAACAGGCAATTTATTCCTCAAGGGCAACTGGCACTTTATTTGTAGATGAAACAATGAAATATAATGTTGTTTGCTAGCAGCAACCTCTTCATTAGTTACAGATCTCTTTAATGTAGAATTATTTAGATGACTTTTACTTCTGCAGAGATTGTGCATATTTACTGATACTGGTGGATTGTAGATGTTTGAGTAGACTTTTATAATGGAAATGCTCTGAACTGGGCAGTTTTGTCATTACTGGTTCATGCATTTTGTTTCATTGTTTACCGGAAAAATGTTCAAAACAATAAATTTAAAACTTGCTCTAACAAGTGTGCTGTATTATACAAGGAATATAATTTAATGCAATCAGAAAGGTGGATCAGAGAACACATGTATTTTTCATGTGGAAGGGGCCTATGATTTGAAAACAGCCCAAAGGTAATCTTTATCCGCCACAGGCCAGATGCATTTTCTTTGAATGTAGGTTTCAATGATATTTCAATGAATGTGAGTTTCAAGGGCAGAGAAGTTTTAATGCTAAGTTTATTTTTATTGTGAGACTGGATTGCTTTGTTTAGCAGATGTCTATTAGTGTTTGTGCTATAAAATGTAAAATAAAAGTTTTAAATGAAATCAAGTAATCATTGTAGAAGTAAAGCAGTATGCACATTACAGTGTTTATGGTAAATTAGGCAAAATAGCCATGTAATGGGACACTGGAATGGCTGCAGGGGGGAGGGCTGTGTATGGGGGACCTCATTTGACCATGATTTTGTGAGGGGAGGGAAGGGTGGCAAACTCCAAGACAGCCCTGGGCGGCACAAACTCTAGTTATGCCACTGATCAGTAGGCCATGGAGAATGACTTTTGGAGATCCTAGCAAACTATAATATTCTTTTGCTAAAATTAGAATATCGTCTACCAGTAAATGCCCTACTTTTACTACAAAACCCATATACTGCAAATCACCAAAAACAAAATCCTAAGGTTCATCATCTTCTCCCTTCCCAGTGATCATCATTGCTACACATTTCAAAAAAATGGTTAAAATTTACTACAGGGGGGGGTCATACTTTGGTTGTCTGTTCTTCTGTTTGCGTTTGAAAGTTGGTATCCCACAAATCCATCAGAGTGGGTGGGGTTACTTAATTATGCATGCAGATTTTATGTTAATCAACATACATATTTGTACCTATTTTTCATGGGCCTTTGTCCTGATTTTTGATGTTTCCAGGTTGAGAGGTATGATGCAAAATAATGTTCAGGAGGAGGAGACAGGTTTAAATGAGGGCAGGAGTGAGCAATTTCTGCAAATCTGAAGCAAATAATAACTGTTAAAAATAAAGCATATGCGTATACTGCATGTAAGCAAAAAATGGTACTATAGTCTGTTTTCTATTACTGTATGTGTAACTGTTATAGTTGTGATTTAATAAAGATGTTTATAAAAATGAGTTAAGGATCTGGAAACAAATTCAAGATATGAACAAGTATAGCAGTGGATTAAGGCTAGAGATCTCATGGTTATGGTAAGATTTCGAGGAAGTGAAAAAGGGAAACCTAGAAAGCCCATAAGACTACACAGAAGTACAAACTGGTGATAAGGCCTAAATACAGGGCACAGTACAAACTGGTGATAAGGCCTAAATACAGGGCACACAAGGAGTGGAAGAGTGGTAGTAAAGAAGAAGAAGACATGCAGTACAAGTTGGCAAGACGGTAATAGAGGTGAGAATAGTAAAGATACAAATCAGAAGGGTCAGATCTGGTAAGGCCGAGCAAGGATAAGAAGGACATCATAGAAAACTCTGAAAAAACAGGGACTACTGAATGAATCCAAAGAAAAGGAAGGGAGGACATTATGTTGGAAAAGTGGCATGGCAGCAAGGGAAGACCTGTGAACAGACACCAGGATAGGGAGGGAGGAGGTGGGAAAAAAGTAACTGCCTTAAGGAAGGTTAGAGCCCAGGGATTGGCTTACCTTGTAGCATTCTCAGGAATCTTGTCAATGTGACTATGAATACCCTGATGTCACCAGATCATTGACAGCGCAGAAGTGACAGAGTAGTAGATGACAGCAACAATGGTACCCTTGTATGAGGGAAGCATACAAAATGCAATAAACTACAGCACCTGCTAGCTACCAGAAGTGGTAGGGAAAGTCAGGGAGGGAAGCCTGAAAGATAGGCTGCCTGGGTTAATAAAAGATAACCAACATGCTGCTGGTCAGAAGGAGCTCTCAATGGACCCTGATTTGTTTTCATGAATGGGTTATGGATTTGGTCTACCTGAAATTCATGAAGGCCTCTGACTCAGTCCCACACAGGTAGATGCTAAGAAAAATCCAGGCGATAGGGGGCAGGACTAATAATGAGGAAAGTCCAATTTGAAGGGCACACTCAAATACATTGAGCATTGCTGTAGCATCATTCATAATGCCTAGAATTAGCTGCAAATGGGCATCCACTCATCTGATATAACTTCCAGAGCTTTGAATATCACCACATCATAGATGGTCTACTCCCTCACACTGAGGATGTAAGCAGAGTATATGTGTGTATATAAATGTAGCCAAGAAATGAGCCTATACAGTCCTGTCATTAGAGATAGCCATAATCAGGCCAAAAGACAAGGTATTCCACAAAGGTAGAAAGAAGAGAGCTAGATATTATACTAGGAGAAGGAGAGTACATCCACCTTCAAATTCTTAACTGCTAAAGTAAATGGGGAAGATCCCAGGTAACTGGTGAGAGGGAGCCTGTAGTGCATTCCTGCAATCAAACACATACTATTATGGTGCCTTCATTCACACAAGTGCCCTATGTTCTTCACAAGTATCAATACTACAGTATTTTTAAATGTTTTTAATTACTGCTGCCTGCTAACCACTACCCCTCCCATGATTTGTTACCCTGTGGAGGCGAGAGTCAATCACAGGAGGATGTCATCCAGGCAGCCATTAGGGATTGTTCTTATTTTAGTCCTAACCACTCCAGCAGTTGCTGATATGTGTGCACACAGAAGTGAGGGGCTATATCTCCTTCCTCTGTTGGCATACAGATCATTTAATGGTAATTTATCAGTTATAACAAAATATATACATGGGTGAAGTTTTAAGACAACAGGTGTGTTAAAAAGATTGAGTCTGAATAAAGGAAAAAGTAAAGGTTTTGACGATACTGTTAAACTAGATGCATACTTTTCCATCATATGAAATATGTATCTGAGGTATAAAAGTTGAGCAGCTAGAGGTAATATAGAAACAGTAAGAAGTCAATCAAATGTCAAATAAATAAATAAAAATTGACAGAGGATATAAAAGGGAGTGTAATATTGTGGAAAGCATTACAGGTATGTAAGAAATATGGTTACTTGATACTTAATTATGTGTTGAAGAAATCAGTATACATATGCTGTGTGTCTGCATGTCTGGCAGATAAGAAAAACATTTTGGAAATATTATTCAGTATTATATGAGGTTCTAAGCTATATATATATATATATATATATATATATATATATATATATATATATATATCTATATCTATATATATATATATATATATATATATATATATATATATATATGGGTCGCCTTCATATAAACAAAATCCCACTTACCCAATTTTCATAATATCGAGCCAAGAACACAGAATGTCCAAAACACCGACCGCTTGGAAGACCGACGTGTAACTAAAGGTAAGTAACTTCTTGGCCAGCATGTTGACCTTTGCCCCTGACCGCCATGGTAGTGCTACCTCAGAGTTAGTATATTTAATTTGGGGGGTGTGGGGTGCGCAGTCCCCCACATAGGGGGGGTCACTCCCCACATGGGTATATATTTTTTGCTTCTGTCTCAGTTTGTGCCTTAGGTTGGCCAATGGGGTGCTTACCTTTAGTTAAATGTCGGTGTTCCAAGTGGTTGGTGTTTTGGACCTTTGGTGTTCTTGGCTCAATATTATGAAAGTCAGGTAAATATCTATGGGTTTACTTTACATGATCGATATTTCACAAAGTCGAAATTCATATGGCCAAGACCATATGATCGACTTTTGAAAATCCGAACATGTAAAGTAAACAGAAAAACACAACCAACACTTACCTAAAAGATGTTAGCAGGGGGCTGTGCCCCTCTCCCCCAGTAACTTAAATATACAAACTTTGAGATCGCACTACAGTGCGGAAGAGGGAAATTTTCCCATTCCACACTGTACGGCGATAACTGTTCCCCATGGTCAGCTTTTCAAAAGTTGATCATATGGTCTCGTCCATATGAATTTCGACTTTGTGAAAAGTCAATCATGTGAAGGGGACCCATAGATATATATATCAAAACAACTCCAAGATCATCCAAGATCACACCTCCAATATTTCAAGAAATTTCATATTGTGGGTACTGGGTATTAGCCAATAGCAAAATAAAATATTTGTATGAAAAATTAATGGGAACAAAATTATTATGCAAAACCTCAGGAAACTTTAAATGATGGAGAGAGAGTAAAGCTGTAGTAGAAAGGCAAGAGAGATGTGAAAGATATTGGAAATGACCGTTTTTATTCTGTGGAGATTATTATTAAATACATTTCCAGTTAAGGGACAAATGAAATGTGAGAGGAAGAAGAAAGGCTATATAAAATGTATACTTTTGATTTCCATGGACCATGCATTTTTGATATATAAAAGGTTGGATATGTTGTGGGAGAAATGTAAAGAGCAATATGAAGCCTCACCAGTATTTTAGGGGATAAAGTCTTGACTACAACCTAGATGACCTGAGTTGGGTACTTTAGGGCTTCGGTAGAAAAGGGTGAGCATGCTGTCCTTGAAAGGGAGGGATTAGGATGCTGAGATGTGGGTCTGTCATAACCTGGTGGAGGTTATGACATGAAAAGACCACCGGCCTGGAGGGGTTTGATTTCCAGGTGGCTTATTCACCCAGGGAATCAGGATGGATATACTTCTTAGGCTGTGTCTCACTGCCTGCTCAGCCTAACCAGATGTCACCATAAGGAGGAAGGGGTTAGGGCTATAACTTAAAATAAGCTAATCCATCATGAGCAATAGGGTGAGCTCTCTGGTTGAGTCTACTCCCTTCCACCAGTACTGTACTTAGGTGGGCTTGTATAGAAATACCAGACTAACTAGCCTAGAAGTCATGACTAGAGCATAGGAAGAAAACTTGAGGGGATGCCACAGTGTTATATCAGCCACATAACATTGAAAAGTATCTGTAGGCAAATATAATTACACCTGTTGCAGCAAAATTGATATAGGGATGATACTCTATGAAAAATAATGTTAATACGTGTAAAGCATGGTAGAAAAGTTGACAGAATTGTTTAGTGTGATAGTTATATGACAAAATATAGGGCTATAAAGTTGTATTTAAAAGAATATAGAAAGGTCTTTGAACATGTGGAGGGATAACTGTACTTAAGCATGTCATAAAATATGCTAGAAGTGTATTATTGTAAGATTTTGTAATGGAATATAAAATATATGGAGATATATGTAAATAAATGAATCACACAGTTCTATAATTGCTAAGTGAAGCTCCCCTACTCTTTTCAAGTGTTGTGGGATCTTTCACATCCACTTGAGCTGCCAGCAGCTCAGTCAGGTAGGACCTTGTCTTAATATTTAATTTAAACGGATGGCACATACAGAAATACAGTGTCCCATTATTATGCACTGCAGTGTCAGTACTGGGAAATGAATCCAAGCACCTAGTGGCAGAATGGAACACACAATTTGCTGAACTTCCAGCATCAGATGTGAGTGCATACCTGCTGAGTCAGTGATGGTAACTCAGCAGGGAACATTAGTGTGCTGTGTCCCTCAACAGGTTCTCTTTGGCAGTCTGGAATAAAACTCACATAACCAAGAGGTGTGTCTATCACCTTGACTACATAGAAGAGTCTGAATTTAGATCTTCAACCCAAAATTGAAAATTGCACATCTCCAGCTGGTCTGTTCTGCTTTTCACGTAGAACGTTTTAGTTTGGTTTCGCTGCATTGGGTAAATAGAAATTTTTTTGTCTGAAGTGTTAGGTATGATTTTTTTTTTTAAGATGAGTGACTGTAATCAAGTATCACAGATGCAGTCTACAGATGTTTATGACAGAATTCCAGAGAGAGATGTTGAATATGCAAACTGATTTCTCAAAATAAGTATTTTTGGGTGGGAACAGAATATAAGTTTCTTTTAAATTAAGGGTGTGAAACTTCTAGTGACTACCTAAATAGCAGAACAGAAGGAGTTATCTCAAGTGTACCACCAGCACAGACCATCTATGTTTTAACCTGATTCTGAGAGGCTCTAGTAATACTATCGCTATTGGAGCTTTTTTCTTTATCAAAAACCTTATCGTTTAAAGTTATACAAATGTCAGGGGCAAAAAAGCACATACATATGAGATAAATAACCAGAAGGTAAACAAACGAATATAGAATACATTTAACCAGTGTACACTATACACAAATTCAAAAATATAAATAGCAGGAAAACAAATATTAACATAGTTATAATCAACAACAACTGTTTAGATACAACCAAGCTATTGTATTTACTTTAGAACACATATATAACTAAAATTATATGAAATATACTATATATCCAAATAGAATTTGCTAGAAACTTTACATGAGAAGGTAGGAAAAGTAAGAATACTTTTTAATTGGAGAAAAGCTGAAACAACTGCTTGTAATGTATTTCAATTGGTATTTTTTTATTTTTTGGGTTGATTATAGGTCTTAACGTACTTCTGAGACAGGTAGAGAATCCACTAAAACTTGCATTACTTAGCTTACACAAATGAGTAGATTATTTTAATAAAATAAAATTGAAAATTAGCATCTCCAGCATTCTTCTCAGCACAAGTACTGTGATAGTGTAAGACTACATACTGTCGGGTCAAGACAAATTGAATTTATTTTATTTTACATTTGCTAACCGGGAAAGTCCAACTTGGAACGAGCCAATTTTCAGCAGAGGCCTGGGAGAAATGCTCCAGACGCATGTCTTTGTAACATGGAAGGAAACAGGAGAACCTGGAGGAAACCCACACGAATGCAGGGAGGACATGCAGACTCTGCACAGAAGGCACCCCAGCCGAGAAATGAACAGGAGAACTTCTTGCTGTGAGGCGATAAGGCCACCGCTGCACCACTGCACTGTCCAATTAATTTAATTTAATTTAATTTGCTATAGTATTGAGATCTAGCAAAATGATATATACATAAGACAGAACCAGAAGAAAATATAAATTTTTTTGGATTATTTGCATTGCATGTGATAATGATGCTGGCACATTTGGGAAGCATAGATGTATGAATAAATATTTATAGCATTTAGGGTCTTTGCAGTGTCCACAACAGAGCGTTGAAAATATATGTAGTGTGTGATGCATAATGATTATGCTCAAATTTCCAGAAAAAGGCAAATCAGTTAAATGCTTCTATAGCATGAGACTTGGTCTTAACTGTTAAGCACCCCTTGCTTAACTTGTTAAGATTGAGTATTGTGCTAGGCAGTTAAATCTGCCATTATACCATGACCCCCCCATTAATATTCCAAAACATGCATGCTGATTGGCCAGCGTGCACGTTGTAAATCGACTTATACTAATGGAAAAAGGTCCGGTCACCTGGACTTTTTCCATTAGTATAAGTCTCTTTTAAAACACTGTCTCGCTATGTTAAAAGAGTTTAACATAGCGACACAGGTTTAAAAAAGCAACAGAGATCTCCGTTGCTTTTTTTAAAGCTGTCTCGCTATGTTAAACTCCTTTAACATAGCGACACAGTGTGTAAAAAGCAACGGAGATCTTGCTTTCTCCATTGCTTTTTTTAAAACCTGTCTCACTATGTTAAATGGGTTTAACATAGCGAGACAGCTTTAAAATAAGCAACGGAGATCTCCGTTGCTTATTTCAATGCTGTCTCGCTTTGTTAAACCCATTTAACATAGCGAAACAGTAAAAAGCAATGGAGATCTTGCTTTCTCCGTTGCTTTTGGTCACAGCTCTGATGTACTACGTAGGCATGCGCAGTACATCAGAACTGCCGCGGATACCAGCCAGCTGTGGAAGGGCAGCAAAGAGGCATTATACAATGCCATTATTTAAGAAAAGTAATTATTTTTTTTCTTAAATAATGTCATAGTATAATAATAACCACTTCTGGGTGTGGGTAATGCGGATTTACCCACGGTTGTCTTTGTTTGGTCCCTCGGGACCAAACCACGCCAACCGTGGGTAAATCCCACATTACCCACACCCAGGCGTGGGTTATTGCTATAATACTGACCAGCAAACAACATCAGCAGAACAAAAAACAGGTTTATTTTTGCCTGCTGTCTGTGCCAGTAATGTTTCCCTGACTTTCTGTAACATAGAGCATGTTGCCACCTTTCTAACAGTGCTTGCTAATTGCTTTACAACTTTGAAAGCTAGAAAAATGCTTGGTGGTTTTTTTTTTTTTTGTAACTAGTAGTACACGGAATACATAAAGCTCCATGTGTTACAAAGAATTATGATCAGGTCTCCAGTCATAACCCTTTATTATGTGTTGCCAGAATTCACCTCTCGAGCTGAATTTCTTTGTATTCATGTCTCTAACACATTATAAGCCAGGTATGATCAGCAATCCACTCATAAACCTCTATGTTGACATCATTAGCAAAAGCTAATGGAGATATTGCAGTGCCCACAAATTTAAGAAGGAAAATATAAGCTTTGTAGATTAAATAGATGAATAAAGAATAATTATGTGTGTCAAGCAGAGGAATGAGGAGGGAAGGCTTGATGAGTGGCATTTGTAATGTAAATTGGCATGGATGAAAAAAACATCAATGTATACTTAAGTAGATGAGTTTATAAATAATTTTTTATGGAGTGGTCAAAAGAATCGGGAACGTTAAATTTATAAATAATAGCAAAAAAATCCTAATCAACAACATCAGTAGATTTTGAAACATCAGTAGCCAGCCTTGAATTTATAATTTATCGAGTTTTATAAGTAAATCCATATCATACCTAGGATGGGGGAATGGGGCAGCCATCACGGGTGCAAAGTGTAAGGGGGAGCAATCATTCTTCAGTGCAGTGCATTATCTGCATTCAGAAATGAAAGCTGGTATTCCATTTGTAGTCAGAAGTGAAGTGGTTAGTGCCCCATCTGAGGCATAAACTGCAGCAGTTGCAGTTTAAAAGGAAAGAATATAAATATATATATTTTTTAGAACTGAAGTGCTGTAGCTCTCGTGCATGGCATAAACTAAAGGAAAGAATATTTTTTTCCAGGGGAGCAGAGGAATTTTTTTCTTTCTCCTTGTAAGAAATTTTGGAGGTAGAGGGTTTTAGATCAAGGGACAACACTTATTACCAGAACAGTTAGCTGCACATCTGAGTAAATGGAATGAATCCATAGTATTATTTGATTGGAGGCTTGGCAGGATTTTAGTAAAGTCTGATTGGTTACTACAAAAGGTAAACATTTTTTTCACGATTCATTACAACAGCAAAATTTAATTTGATTTTCTTGTTAATGAGGAATGTACGCATGTAACTAAATAAGTGTAAGAAGAATGTATTTAATTTAATCATGTAACTTTTCTTGGACTGATTAAGGGATGGGTCTGACAGCCCATTGATCTAAATTAAATTTAAACTTTTCAGCAAAATTTTACTCATCCAAACGTTTCTTGTAGAATTCACCAGATCAGGTTCATAGGTATATAATAGGCTAATGACCACCATGGCCTTTATAAGCCTACCCATGCAATCCAATCCAGCATTGTCCCTCTGTATCATGGGCATTTATTAGGAGGGGGTATGTTAGGAAGTTCCTAGAGGTTATGTGGTGGCAGTATTTTTGTTTGAACATTACTATCTGCCTCTTTCTATCAGAGACATGGGGGCCATATCCAGGGGGAATTTCTGATTTCCCATCCATTGGTCAAGGTTACACTTAAATAGGATTAGGGATGGACTCTGCTTCATGTGGATGGGGAGCCTGTTCCAGAACATGGGAATCCTCAGACCCACATATCTGTCTCGCCAACATGTTAGCTTGCTAACAAAGCTATTTAGGCTGAGAAGCTTTTAATTGGGGGGGGGTCTAATAGCCAACAGAATCTCCTCTAGCGTAAAAGGCTTAGAAAGAATATTTGAAATATTCTCAGACATTTATGGAAATAACTGAGAGTTAATTCGATGCCAACAGCACTTATCAAATGGTATTATTCATGTCTGCAGTGTAAGTGGCATAGGCTATCTAGTCTCATTCAAGCTACTAACATTTGAAAGATGTACCCCATTTTGCACTTTTGTTTTGCTGTAACTTAACAGTGGTACTGAATTTGCAGTATTCAATATCATAATTAATTTAATTGTGGTGTAGTCATTTCAACTGAGTATAAAAAGCAAAAACAGCTTTTTCCTAAAATGTTCACGATATGAACACTTTCCCCATGAGACCAGATAACATAGCGGGCTGTTTGTTAAATAGTAGTATACATGCACTGGCAGAACCTCTCCATAACCTATTTAACCTGGCTAAAGGCTCAGTCCAGGAAGTATGGCATACAGTACTGCCACCCTATAAAAGTGAAAAAAAATATAGGTCCATCAGCCTGATGAGTCCCATTTGTAAGGCTATAGAACCCATTATAACAGACTTGATTAACACAGGTATTAAATATTTCATAAGGCTATGCATACATTTTTTTTTTTGGTCAGAGGTAGATCATGTTTAAAGAACCTGGTAAATGTTTGTGAAAAGGTAACATAAGCTGTTGATAGCATTCACTCTGTACTCATAGTTGACCTTGATTTGGCCGAGGCATTTGACTCCATCCCCCATGCTTATGTAATTAATAAACTAAATGTGTTACAAATAGACCCCATATGTGGTAGACAGATAGCAAATTGGCTAAAAGACAGAACCCTCACAGTGCAGGTGGCAGAGGCAGTGTCAAGAGAACATGAAGGTGACCACTGGTGTCCTGCAGGGCTCAGTCCTGGGATCACATTACAGACTAAAAAAACAAATCATCTGGTTAAGTCTGCAAATGACTGCACACTGGTAGTTATTGCCCAGTCCCCCTCTGCCATTGAAGCCCTCCAGCAGGAACATATAAATTCCTGGTGTATTGAAAATGAGCTTAAATTAAATACTAAGAAATGCAACATTGTTTAATTTGGCAGATAGACATTCTCCACCCTGATTGCATAGCATGGACAATACCCCACTTTAAAATGAAATGAAAACGTAGTTAGAGACTTGGGAACCAGGACTGACAATTCCCTCCTCTTTGATCACCATGTGGTAACACTTGTCAGGGATTCTTCCACCTTGTGCCAAGATAATATCATGCAGATTTGAAAATGTTATTGCCCCTATGTATTCAGCACTGATCAGACAAATTATAGAATAAAACTTCCCTTTTGTGATATACCTCTCCAGACATATCAAACAGTTCGAAATACCTCAGATGTTCCTAACAAGGAGGGTTAAGGCTTAAAATCCCTTAGCTACAAGAAAGGCTACAAGCACTGTCACTCTTTGGTGTCTTATAGCCTCCTCAGAAAAGATTTATGTCTTGCTTTCCAACCAGTCAGGGATCAAGTATTCCAAGATCTCTTGTACCTTCACAAATCAAACAGTTACACAAATATCAGAACATGGGATCTAATCCTGCTTCAGCAGATCAGTAAAACAAAGCAGAGAGATTCATTACTCAGCATTTCCCTCACCTCTGGAATAGACTTCTGTTGCAGATAAAGCAGTGTGGTATGAAATCTGCCTTTAAATGCAGCCTGCATAACTGGATAGATATTCATAAATTCAGCCTGAGCTTGATTGGCCTAATCCTTGAGGGAAGAGGTACAGTCTATGCTGGGCACTGGCAGGGGAGAATGGTTGCAAGACTCAGTAGCCATGAACTTCCTATGATTTTTATTTTGCTCAAGAAAATATTTTCTCACATTTATTGTTCTATTTTGCATATTTAGGCAATTGTGATACAGCCTGCTGGCAGTCAGGAATATCACACTTTGACTGCTAGTAGGCAACATAGGTTTAAATAACCTTTGGAAGTGGCGGTTCTAAGAGAAGATGTATTACTGTATCTATTGCTGTAAAGCTCAGTAAAGGTATTTATTACTGATTTAATGCAATGGATAATTAAGCACCTGTAATGTTTCACTAGAATGGATAGTATTGTTACTTAGAATAATAGTAGTGATATTTTTGAGAATTTTTGTATTTCAATACTACAGGTAATTAGCTTTCTGGAAATTGGGCCCACTGTGAGTAAGTACCTGTCATTCGTGCTTCAAACCAAGTCATTTGGGAGGAAATGTTGGTATTTAATTCAGCTTGTAATTTCATTTTAGCAAGTTTATTATAATTATTAAGTAGGCATTTTTCAGTACGTTAATGTTTATTGATCAGCTCCTTTTCATTACTGAGTCTTTGTTTCTTAAGGCATATTTCCATGCAAATGAGAAGCCCCCTTAACTAATCCATACATTTCTGCTGAAAATTTCTAATTTGGGTACGTTCCTGATCATTTGCAAGTTCATTTGACATTAAACTTTAACATACCAAAACAAAATTATACTGTTGTCTTGAACTGGACCCCAAGTCCTGGTCTGCTAGATAACAAACAAGTCATGGGTAAAATATGCATTTTAAATTTAACAAATTAATTTATATCTTGGATTCTTCCCAGGTAAGATTAAAAATAAATTGTCTAGAGTTTGGGTAGAGGAATCTAAAGAGATTACCAAGACCATAAGAACATTGAATATTATGAATCACTTCATCAGTACGCACTGTTAAAACTCTCTTTCAATATTTTGTCCAGACCAGGGTTAACCAGAATATTCCAGTCTTCCCATAATAAAATAGTACATTTGGAATTTCATTAATAGCTTTATGATTGAGACAGTACATTCAACTGACCTGAACACAAAAAGTAGATGTTTAAGATCAGAAGTGGTTTACTTCAGTTATCTGTATATGTTAAGTAACTGTACCTTCCATGCAAGGGAGCCCGCAGGATTTTTTGCAGGGGGGTGCAAACTCAAGCCCCGCCCATGCAGCCACACCCCTCTGCTGCCCCGCCCACACACAGCCATTCCAGTGTCCCATTACTATTTCTCCCTATTTGTCATAGACACTGTTTAAATCTCTGTGTGCATACTGTTTTATGCTTTACTTCTACAATAATTACAGATATTTGGATTTCATTTACAACTTTTATTTCAAATTTTATAGCACAAACACTGATAGACATTTACTAAACCTAAACAAAGCAATAGTCTTACAATGAAAAGAGACTTAGCATTACAACTTCTCTACCTTTGAAACTGAAACCCGTATTCAAAGAAAATGCATCTGGCCAGTGGCAGGGTAAGTTTACCTTTGGGCTGTTTTCAAATCATAGGCTCCTTGCACACATTTTTAGAACCAATCAAAAGTTATTTGATTCACCTTCCTGACTGTATTAATTATACTATATAATAATTGAATTATATCCCTTGTATAATACAGCACCACTTGCTAGAGTGTGTTTTAAATTTATAGTTCTGAACATTTTTCCTTTAAGCAATGAAACAAATCATATGAACCAATAATGACAACCTGCCCAATTCAGAACATTTCAACCATAAAGGGCCACTCAAACTTCTGTCCACCGATATCAATCAATATGCAGAATCTCTGCAGAAGTAAGTCATCTGAATAAATTCCACATTAAAGAGATCTGAAACTAATGCAACGGTTGTTGCTAGAAAACTTTATATTTCAGTGCCTACTGATCTTAAAGAATAAATTGCCTATGCTTCATTAAAAAATGGTAAGTTGGTATACTGCAATAGGGAATGGGTGGCAAGTTGAAAAACAGGTTCATAGTTACTAGGCATTTCCTCCAAAGGAGGACATTCTCAGGACTGCAGCACACCATCCCCTTAAAATACAAATCTATATGCTGTGGGAGTAGAACCTATAGCCCTCTACAGCAAGATGCAAGCATGCTACCTACTGTGCTACTAACACTGCTTTCAAATCTTATACCACAACAGTGATACCATTTGCTTATTAAAACAGTTGCACATTTTAAGCAGGCTTAGCATGAGCAGCAGTAATTTTTTCCTTGAAGCTCACAAGTCCAAAAAATACACTTGAAAATAAATTCCACCTGCTAACTCTAACTAGGGCATTTCATACTCTCACACACACAACCCTCATCGGCTTAGTGCAAGAAATCTGGACAAAGCCTAAAATAAACAGGGAGAGATTATAAATATTGCCCTCATGAACTTAGAAAGTTGCTAAAAATAACAGAATTTGTTAGTATGCATTTTTCTAAAGGATATGAGGTCTAAAACTCAAACATCTGTTATTATTTAGCAACTTCAATCCATTTAGGAGGAATATGGAGCAAAAATCTGGACATTCTGCAAAAACCTGGACAGCCGAGGGGTATGCTACCTCACTTTTATACACACACACACACACACACACACACACACACACACCATACCTCTCAATCTCTTAGCACAAGAAATCTGGACAAAGCCTGTTATAGTGTTGGGGACCAGGGCCCAAAACTAGGGACCCATTTAGGAAGTTGCTATAATAACAGGATTTGTGTTAGAATGCATTTTCTAAAGGATGAAGTCTGAAGCTCAAATACTTGTCATTATTTAATAACTTTAATCCTTAGCTCATCCCAGTGATTTATCAAGAAAAATATTTTTATGAGGAACAGACCAAAAATATAAAGCAAAAATCTAGACATTCTGTGAAAATCTTTACAGTTCTGAGATATGACACAAACATACATTCCCATACCTCCTTAGAAAGTGGATAGAACACGTTTTGTATTAGTATGTATTTTCTGAGGATATGAAGCCTAAAACTCAAATGTCTGCCAACATTTTCTGACTTCAATCCTCAGTGATTTGCAAGAAAAAACACAATTTTATGAGAAACAAACCGAAAATATGAGGCAAAAATCTGGATAATTGTGAGGTATGACCCCTCCTTACTTACTTATACACACACAGACCTAGCTACCTCCCTCTTACACACACACACACACACACACACCTTTCCCTACCTATTTCTTACACACACACACCCATACCTTTCACTACCTATTTCTTACAAACACACACACACACACACACACACACACTTTTAGTTTTTGGATGGAGTTTTCTTTTAAAAATGTCATTTCAAATGTCCAATTATTTGTGATGTTGCAAGAAACCATAGACTCCTGAGAAAACTCTAGCAGGCATCAGGAAATATGCTAAGTGCAGAGAAGGCTACATAAACAGATAATCAAAAGCTGCTATGATGTCATACTGAATAAAACATATACACTTAAGTTATGACTAAAGCTGAGGAAACAAAATTACACACAAATGCAAGTCCCAAACACAGCAAACCCAAGAAACCAAGATTACATTACAAAATTGCATCTAAGGGCAAAACAGCAGAAGATGATAATATGCCAACAAGCTATCACTCTCTGGTTTTTCCCAGTGTTCCCTCCATCACTAGATAAAATCAATATGAACAACACTTACTCAATGTCACATGCCATGCCAAAATAGACTTCTAACAAGACTGATGTAGTTTGCATTTAGAACAATGACAACAAATAGTTCAGGAAGAAGAGATCTCCAAACTTGTATAAAGAGACTCTTTAACACACAGCACAGCTGTTAACAACTAGGTTTTGTTTACCAACCTTTGAGCCCATGTCCCTTTCAGATGGAACAGGGATACAATTTACTGTTTCCTTATTCTACTAGCAGCGTCTGTGGTCTCTTCCTCACTGTTACCTTATGCATCGTTTGATTTATTTCCTCCCAAACAGTGACAGACAACAGACACAACCAGGTGTACTGCTGTTACAGTCTACTCTTGACACTCCTGTTCCAAGCAGTCATCTGCAACAGAAGTCTAATTGAGTCAAAAATAACTGCGTGTGTGAAAGCTACATCCTGTTTTAAGGATTTAACTTGTCACTGAGAAATGTTCTTGTCCTGAATTCTTGTACTGACTCGCTAGTAGTAGGAGGCTATACTATAGCCCTTGAGTAAAGATTTTCCGGCATTAATTTTCCGATTACTTATTTTTTCCAGCTTACAACAGAGGAAACTGAGCATATAATAGCACTAGAGAAGCCCATGACAGAACATTAACCATGTCCCAGTCACACACACTTAGTTACTAAGGATTGCAAGAGTGCGTAGTCAAAATACAGTTTCACTAAAGTGCAGCAAAACTTGATCTAAGAAGTACAACTAAAGTTTTCTTTTCATTAATTTTTTGTAACTCAGACTGAACTTTTGCAATTATAACAGTTTCTGGTAAATACAAATAAATCACCCTGACCCAGATACAAATGCCTGCATAAATATAGTATTTTCTCATCAGGATGAGTTGTTCCTTGGCACCAAGCTTTGATTTAGTGTAAAAAATACCAGGAGCTTTTTCTTGATGTGCATTGATCAGTAACATACCTTAAGTGCTGCACAGGACACACAGTCGAATCCAATGATCTGACTTCAATGAGCTAAAGTAAAGAGTTCTTGACTGGTCTGACCTGCTGCACTGTCTTAATATGGGTAACTCTATCCAGCTGTCAAGATGCAGTTTGAGGAGGAATTGATGCAGCATGTGACTGTAACCTCCAATAGCATCTCAGGCTTTTGAAATCAAAAATGTAAGGTTTTGTCAGTACATTTTTCGATTTCATCACATCGTCACACAGCTAGATTAAGAAAACTTCCATGTTTCTCAATATCGGAATGAACAATTTTCACAGGTGTAGATTTTTTAACCAGAATGGTTACACAAAATTTATTCTTGTTCATTCCAGCAGCCGCTAAATATTGAATCCATGTTTTTACTTATAACCTTCTTGTGCTCAGTTAGCATATGGGTTTTTGGGATTAAAGAATAAGTGAAAAAATAATTTGCTTTTATTTTGCTTTGTTTCCCATTACTTTTAACCTCATGTAAGCTCAAAATGCAGGGCGGTGTACATGTAGTGGCATAATAGATACAACATGAGATTAGGCGGGTGAATCTACATAAACAGATGTATATAATAAATGGAAAACCCAGTTGTATATTAAGTGTATTAAAGAAATAAATCCATCCTTCCCAGTCTCCCCATATGCTTAAACTACTTTGCTTATATTGAGAAGAATACAATAAAACACAAGTTAAGTAGTAAACAGAACTATTTCTAAAACCAGGTAACATATAAAACAATTCTAAAGTCAGAAGAAACTAGTACTAGACCTGACTTAAATACCTATATGCAAGTATGTAAAACAATCATACCACTGTCCACCTTCTGAACTTGGCTAATGTTTCAAAAGCATTTACCCTGAACACTGTTAGAAAAGTTTAAGATAGGCAGATTGAGGATAAAAAAAATTGTAATATCTTTCTGAGGCAGTGACAACTATTTGAATGAAAGTATGGGGTGGAAAACATAACTTACTGACTAATAACCTATAAAACAGTCTGCCTATTTTATATAACAGGAGAAAAATACTGTTAAGATCCATTTTACAATTGTCTGTTTTGAAGTGCAAATGGTTCTGCTTAAGAAAGAGAAGAGAGAACATAGAAAACAGATAAAAATATACACAATAAAGAGTAAACTTTGAAGAATCCAAAGCAGCAGGTCCCATAGAGAGTGGCAAATCATTTGGTGTAAAGTTAAATATCATGCATACTTAGCTGCTGAATGTCACAGGTGCAACAGTACTCAGCATGACTTCAAAATTGGGATTTAATTGGCTTCAAAAGCAAAATATATTTATTGTTTTATGTTCAAGTATATCCACTATTGCAGTACTGACTCCTGGATTTCCTCCCTGGAGAAGCGAAATAGCTGTTCCAACCTCCAGAGCTCTTCACCCTTCCTGTCTTGGTCTTGCATTTTACTCAGACAACAGGTTGCTAGTGATATACAGGGACATTAGCTAGGACCATCTTCTGACTCTTCTTTTCCTGGCAAAAGAAATCCCACAAAAGGATGCCAAAGCATATCTCATCCTGGAGGAACTATGGGGGTACAAACTTCAACCAGAGGATCCCCAAACTACCTCTCCAGGCTGTTGTTAAACTCTGATGAAGAAAAGCATCTGATCTGTGGAGTAGTGAGAGAAGGTCGCAAAGGGTGGGAGGGAACTGGTGCTGCAACTGTGCGTATACTCCAACACCTACAATTATGTTAAAGTTTCAAACACATATTTATTGTGTTCTTTGTAATAGCAGCTACTGCATTACTGACTTTTGAGAAGACTCCCAGTGTTTATGGATGAGATGGTAGCTAGCCCACTGAAAGCACCACTCGGGTTACACTGCTTTGAAAAGCTATGCAAAGATAACCAGGTTACTGCTTTTAGTATAGATTGCTTTCTAACCCCTCTCAAGAAGGATGTGATAGCTGCAGTGGCCATTGTAGAATAGGGGCTAATGTGGCCTGGAATTGTCATGTCATGAAAGAAGTATCAAAAGCAGATACAATGTGTTGTCCATTTTGAAATGGTCTGCTTGTTATCAGGTTTTTTCTCAATACCCTAAGTAAAGGAAATGAATAACTGCTCAGGTTTCCTGAAATGATGTTTTCTGTCCAAGTAAAATCTTAGTTGCTAATGCACATATAGTGATTTTAGAAGTCTTTCTCCCTTATTCTGGAGTGATGGGGAAAATATAAGAGGTCAAAAGCTTAGATCAGGAACAATTCTGTCGCCATATTTGGCATGAAGCAAGAGTTGGTCCTTATAAAAGAGTTAGTCCTTATGGTGACTCTGCCTTGTGAAAGATCAGAAAAGGTTGTCCACAACTGAGGGCCTGCAGCTCTAATATTCTCCTAGCAGTGGTTAATGTTAGCAGTACTGTTTTCCAGAGAAAATTTCAGGGAAAAAAATGAAGCTGGCTGAAAAGGTGGAAAATGGAACTTTTCCCAGACCCAATTCAGATGCCATGATGGAGGAATTTTCTTTTTCTGGTGGTCCCAGATACACACTTTTTTTAAGAATTGCTTAATTGGCAACTGGTAATAAAATGGTGGTTTCAGTGGCAAACCACACAATTTTACCCTAACTTTGCCCCACCTCAATCCTACACATTACCTTATGAAAAACCCTTTCCCTAATAGTATCACTAAATAAGACAGTTACTCACACGTGCACACACACACACACACACACACACACATTCACCAAATCTATCTTCATTGTCTTGACCTTGCTCTAACTCTAACCTGCAAACATCTGCATGCACACTGACACCCTAATGCCAACATATTCAGTATTTCCAAAATGTTTTACATTAATACACTCTCTCACTTACCATGAACACAAGGACATCCCATTCAGAAAAGTAATACAAAACGTTCCTCCTTTTTGTAAACTCCAGTACTTGAAAATGTGTGCTTTTGATAAAAAAAAGACTGCAGTAAACTATGTTGAGGAAGTGAGTATTCAACAAAGTGTACTGCAGTCATGCTCAGGAATATAAAATGAAAATAAGTAAAGTTACCTAAGGTCCTTAATGTTGGCAACTTTAAGAAAAATAATATTTCAGTTAACACTAAGAACAGCAATCCAAGGGGAGTGTGGCCAAGATGGCTAACTGAGAGCAGCACCTGGTGAAAGTTCTGTGACTGAAAACTTTTCTCCGACAGAAAATATAATCAAAAAAATGAAATTTGGAGACACTTGTTAACTAATTTTATTCACTAACAGAGAAAAGATTTATAGATTCAAGTTCTTCAAAAGCTGCGATTTTTCTGTAGAATTTCAACTGCCTGCTTAAGAGAAGAGACTTCAACATGAGCCATTCAGAAAATGGTACCCAGGATTTATCTAGTATGCAGGACGTATTAAAATAGACGAACTGAATACCAAACTAGAACGTTTCAAATAAGAGACTCGAAAGAAAATGGAATATTTAGAAATTCTCATGAAACAACAAAGGCCAGAAATCAGCAGTATGGAAGAAACTTTAAATGATCATGAAGGAAAAAAAAAAAACTGAAGGTGAGTCTCAGATTGAATTTCTTTTAAAACAAAATATCTAGTTCATAGAAAAGCATGATGATTTAGAAAATAGACTGAGATAAAATATTGTATTGGGGTTATATGTGATAGTTTCCATATGTTAGAGACTACAGATTCAGATAGAGATCAGTTTATGAGAATGCAGATTGAATAAGCAACTGAGTCAGTGGCGAGTTTTAGGTATTGTGGTTGGATATTCTCTGCAGATGTGGAGCAGGGTTTTAGTTTGAGTAGTAATTTTTTATTGATGAGGTGGATATAGGCTGAAAGGAGAAAGAGGTCTGGTTAACTTTGCATTGGCGCCATGTCTTGCTGTTGGTGGGGGTCTAAGTTAGATGGAGAGGAGTTGGTGTTTGAATCAGAGAGCAAGGGAGGCCCTGTGATGGTTTTAGTAGTGAGTAGGTCAGCTATGGATTTTATGAAGTGTTTATTAAATTCTTCTGCTATTAGGGATGGGGGGGCATCAGGTGAAGGTGAGTGTTCTTTGTTTGTACCGGAGTTGAGAAGGGTAGATATTGAGTGCCAGAATTTTTGGGGGTTACATTATGTTGTAGCTGAAGGTGTGAACAGTAGGATTTTTTTGTTTTTCTCCACTAGTTTAGTTACATTATTGCAGAGTGTTTAGAAAGAGATAATATTTTGTTCTGTTTTATTATGTTTCCACGTGTTCCAAGCTTGGTCTCTTTGTTTCATTAGGTTAATACAGTGTTTGGTTATCCATGGGGTTGTTTTTTTTTACTCTTTTTGTTTATACAGGGGTTAGGGTATCAAGTATTTTCAAGAAGGTGGAACTGAAATATTGGACAGCTTCATTGAGTGGTAGTAGTTTTAGGGGTGTCCAGTTTGTTTTATGGAGTAAATTATTAAATGTTTGTTGGTTGAAATTAATTGTGTTTCTAATTGTTTTCATTGAGTTTTTGAATGGTGGGTACTAGCTGTAATGGCATATGTGGTAGGATGTTCACTAAGTGAAACTGAGAGTGTGCCAGAGGAGAAGGAGAAGTTTCTTGGGTGAGTTGGGTGAGATACTACAATCCAATCCAAGACAGAATTGCAAGTGAATTCTTTGTTATATCATGTTGGGCTAGTGATTAGTTGAGTGAAGCGATAAAGGTTAATACTATTAGAGGGAGAGTCAGTTGACATTGAATGTCAGTCAATGCTCGTGTCACCTAGGATAACCTTTCTTGTTTAACGTTTTGTGATATCCAAGATAGTATGTCTTCCAGGACAGGTATATTGTTTCCAGGTGGAATATAAATCACAATGAAATTGCTTGTATTATTGAGGTTCAGGAATGCTATTAGTATTTTGGCGTTGGAGAAGGTGGGTATATTTTTTGAATAGGGTGTGATATTGAGAATGGAAGGATATAGAAAGGCTATCCCTCCTCCTTTCTTTTTTGGTCTGTCTAATCTTTGAATGGCATAGTTGTGAGGTGTAATTTCTGTATCTTTTATGTTGGGTCATAGCCGTGTTTCTGTTAGGGCTAGTATATTGGGCTTGTTTTGTTCTATCCATGCCTGCAGAGGGGTTATCTTGTTGCAACTACTTCTTAGGTTCACTGTTATTATATTTAGGTTTTTAGTGTAATTTTTTTCTTAGCATTCGAGGTTGGACCTGGTTTGGGTGTAAATATCCACACTGTAACAGGATGGAGATAATATATGAATATAATGAGTTGTATTTTGTACTGGGGGTTGGAGTTAAGGGAATAAAATGGAGCTTGAATGATATAGGGTTTGTATTCTTGGGGTAGAGCTATAAGGGAAGGGTATAGAAAATAGTAGAGGAGAGATGTTTGAAAACTAGTTTTGTTTGTTAGGTTGGTGGTGCAGGTTACTGAGAGGGTAGTGTTGTAGCATAGCTAAGGATTATTAGTAATGAGGTTAGACAAGAAGACAGTAATGCTTTGGAAGAGATTGGATAACAGTGATTTATATACAGTAAATGTATTATCTGGTTAGGTTTGAAGTATGCTTAAGACTATAATTGGTGGTATAATGCTCTAGTGGGGTGTTTTGATTTAATTGATGTGTTGTTGATTTGATGTTGTGGGAGGTAATGTGGTGAGAAAGTATTTTATTGGTCATTGTGGATTGTGGGTGGAGTGTTTATGGGTATAAATTAAGGACTAGTGGGTGTGTGTGGGAAATTGGGGTAGGGTAGGGGAGTAGAGTGAGCCCAAGTGCAACAAGGGGGAACAGAGCAGGATAAGCCACTGCGACAGTAACTCTGAAATAAAAATTATCAGTAAGTATGAACAAATTCTTAGTACAGTAAATTTTGATTGAAGACTCTATAATGAGAAAAATAGACTATAGTAAAAGTATGTTGTAGACACTTTAAGGAAGGATGGCTATGAGTTATGCCAGATGTTAAGATACAATTATAGTTTCAGGCAGTGACTAGTATTGAAATATATGATAATGTTTAGGCAGTTTCAAATAGAAGCTAACATTCAAGCATTCAGAACAGTTCAGGCTGTAAGTGCTTTTGGAAGGACTGCTTATGTGCAGGTTAAAGCAGAGGTTAGAGTGTAAAAAACAAAATCCAGTTATTACTCTTGGGGGGAGGTTTACAGGCCACACATGTGAATGCAAATTTTATTTAGTGTTGCCAAAAAGAGGAGTGGAGGAGGGGGAGCCAAGATTGCCCATTATGGTCATGTACTTCTAGCCATAAGACATCTACAATAGGTATATTTTAGTTGATGTAAACTACATACATTGGATTTTGGGTCTGGATTCTGTAGTGACCACACTGGTTGCCACTGTGAAAGACCATTTTGATGTTGCTGGGGATCCTTTATGTTAAAGTTCAGGGGCTTCTCCATACTGATGGGTTTGTTTAGCTGTTTTTGGAGTATACACTATCTGTAATAAAATGGATGAGATACTTGAGATATAGAATCAGAATAGATGAGGAATTAAAAATTCAGAAGTAAATGATGATGAAAGCAAATAAACAATAGAAACAAAATTCTCAGACAAACATCAAAATCATAGGCCAGTTGTTCAAGACTCTAAAACAATTAGCTTAGCATGAGAAGTGCAATAGCAAATCTAGTAAAGCAGTTCATATTAGAAAGAACATATTAGACTATATCAGCAATTTTAACCTGCATCACAGCTAGAAAAACACATTAGACTATAACATTGCTAGTGTTCCTGTCTTAAAAGATTTGTATAGCTGCATACATTCAGAAATACAACATACATAGATAATTATCTAAGAAATCCAAGTTTGGTTAGTCAATATGTATTTTGCAAATACGTACCTCTATGTATTGCGGTACTAATTCTAAAGGAAGGCTGTGTAGATCACCAGAACAGCTGCATTTTGCAAGGGATGGTGGAAGATAGGGTTCAAACTTGAAAAATGCACCAGGAGGGTTACACTATTTTTGAATGGTGCGGGGCATCATGGGAGAGTGGGGGATTGTAAAAAGGCATCCCTGATTATTGAGTGAAATTGCTTAGTGTAGGGAAGTGGAAAAATTAATGTAGGGAGGGACAATAAAAGATGGCAGATCTGTATTTGAACCACCAAGACAGTAACTCAGGAAAAAGAAAACTATTCGTTAGCATGTTTTTAAACAAATTGTTGGTGCAGTAAATTTTGATTGAGGACTCTATGATGAGGATTCTAAATAAAAAGAGAAATTAGTAAATGTTTGTTGTAGACACTTTAAGGAAGGATGGCTATGAGTTATGCTAGATGTTAAGATACAATTATAGTTTCAGATAGTGGCTTGTATTGAGAAATATGATAATGGTTAGGCAGTTTCATAATAGAAGATAACATTCAAGCACTTTAGGATGGTTCAGGTTATAAGTGTTTTAGAAGGACTGCTTGTGTGCAGGTTAAAGCAGAGGTTTAGAGTGTGAAAAACAAAATTCAGTTATTACTTTTGCGGGAGGGTTACTGGCCACAGATGTGAAAAGTTTTTATTTAGCATTGCCAAAAAGAGGAGTGGGGGATGCTGAGATTGTACGTTATGCTGATGTACGTCTAGTCATAAGACATCTACAATATGTATTATGCACTGTAAGTTAGCTGAGGTAAACTACATACATTAGATTTTTGGCTCTGGATTCTTTAGTGACCACACAGTTTGCCAATGTGAAAGAGTGCTTTGCAGTTGCTGGGGATCCTTTCAGTTGAAGTTTAGGAGTTTCTGTGTACCGATGGGTTTGTTTACCTGTTTTTTGAGTATACAGTATTTCTATCTATTGCTGTACTAATTCTGAAGGAATGATGTGTACATCACCAGAATGGCCACATTTTGCAGGGGATGATGGGAGATAGCATTCAGACTTGAAAAAAATTTAACCAAATCATTATTCCAGTAAAGTAATGAGTAAAAGAAAATCCTGTTTACCATTGATCAAGTAACTAAAAAGAACAATATTCTTTTTGAAGAAACCAAAACATTTAACATGCTGGAGGAGGCATCCACTTTTGCTAACAGCAATAAAATCCTTAATAATACTGAAGAAATGGAGTGGAACATTATATCCCTAAAGAGTCAGGGTGAGCTGAATTCTAGGAAAACTGATCCTAAAACTAAAAAAGCCTAAAAACAAGTGACTTTCATTCTCTGATTGCAAGACTTTTATTTTCTGAAACAGCAGACTTGCCCTTTAAGTAAAAGGTTTGTACTGAACGTTAAGCTTCAAAACATATGTATGTATGTATATTTTAAGCTAAAAATTTTTCATGATGAGGAATATAAATGGCTAGTTTTACCATTTACTATATTTACAGTGAAAGACTTTAGTGTTTCTAAATGCTAAACAAATAATTCCTGTTAGAGAATGTCATTAAATTATAAGCAATAGAATTTGTAACTTTAAGGCTATATAATCTGTAATTATCATAGCATAATCGGTATAACATCTAACTATATCACCATGCTATGTATCCAATCTTACTTGTAATTGCGTCTGTCCATGAGAAATGTGAGTCCCTACTAAGGACTAACTGTGAGTTACAGTCTTACTTGTAATTGTCTCTGTCCATGAGAACTGAGAGTCCCTGCTAGGGAACATTACTAAACCAATGTACTTAAGATATATTACCACTCTGTTTTATATATTCTAATTGTTTTCTAACTTTTTGTGTAACCTTTTGTATGTTTGACTATGTGGAGCTTTTCTCCCTGGGCCTCCGCTGAAAATGGACATGTATCCAGTTGGACTATCCCAGTAAACAAATGTAAAATAAATAAATAAATAAATATAAGTTAAGAATTTCAATATATTTGTTCAACTTTGCTTAGTATGTGCATTGCTGGGTTAACTGAATGTCAGATATGCTAAATAGAAGTGTTAAAGTGATAGCAATTTTGCCTTTGTTCCTTTGTAACACATTCCTTTCACAGGTCATTTGTGAAACAACTGACACTTAGAGAAAGCTTGAGAACAAAAGAATGTTCCATTTCTGACAGAATGATGGATTCTTCCCACTTAGAGCTGTCCTGAAGAAAATTTAGGTCAAAGTTCACCACTAATGTCTCTTAAAAAAAAAAAGAAAATAACTTTCTTTTTTTTTCTTTTTTTTCAAGTATATATGTGAGAAATCTACTCAAAATGACACATTTTTCTTTTCTTAGAAATGAAGAATTGGTCAGTCAAAAGCTATAGTAATCTTTTATACTGAGATGTAACATATAATTTGATTACATTTTGCATATTAATAGCTTATGCTGTCATCTTATTAACTCTAACTATGCATATTAACTGTACATATTAGTTGAAAGAAGTAAAGTGAGATGTGTGTTACTGATTAAATCAGCTTAAAAGAACTAAGAAGAATGAGAAAATTGCAGAGGAAATTATCAGCTGCTGTGTGCTGTGAATTATCATTTTCACATGCTGTAGTCAGATTCTGATGCCAGTATGTAAAGCTTAGACTAGAACAGCAGCTCACAATGGCTAAAACACACATTCAAATTAAACAAAGAGGAATTTGTTTATATATACATATAGCCAAAATTGCTTGTAATTCTGGAATTAATGAGTAAACATCTTATGAATAATATGCATATGTACAAGGAATGCAATATCTACTATTAAAAGAGCAGTATCAGTAAGTTAAGAAATACATACGCATACTACATAATCTTTAATAGAGTGCTGCTGATTAAATAGCTCTTTGATGGGCAATTTTATAAATACAAGTTATATAGAATATGGTAGGTTACTAGTAGGAAAATAAGACAGAAAAATATATTTAACTAAACTGCTTTTAAGAAAAATGCATATTACATATATCTGCATATGGCAGAAATGTGAATGTATACAATCTCATAATTTACATAGAAACATCATATAAAATATCTGAAAATCTGGGCGGCACAGTGGTGCAGCGGTTAACGTTGTCGCCTCACAGCAAGAGGTTCTCCGGTTCGATTCTCGGCTGGGGTGCCTTCTGTGTGGAATTCGCATGTTCTCCCTGTGTTCGCGTGGGTTTCCTCCGGGTACTCCGGTTTCCTCCCACATTCCAAAGACATGCATCTGGAGCATTTCTCCCCGGGCCTCCACTGAAAACAGGCTCTGTGGAACCTAGTTGGACTTTCCCGGTCAACAAATGATAAATAAAAAAATAAATAAAATAAATAAAATAATCTAAAAGCTGAAATTTGAACATTGGTCATGTGAACTTTTAAGCTTTTTTTTTTACAGGCTGTAAGTTATTAGATTCACTAAGACTGCCTGAAATAACTCATTTTATAAGTCCAAGCTGAAATCTGAGTATTTTATTGCTGAATCAGTGCATCCATTTTGATAGAAAGTAAAGTAGATTTTTACAGTATGTTTGAATCTGGGAAGGGAGAATTGGATTTCAATTGAACACATTGTGACTTTTGAATGAGATACAAACTGCAATTTTCTGACTCCATAGAAATAGCAAGACATTCTATTCAACCCCAGTAATGTACATATTTTATGAAGTAGTTTAATGAGCTAAAGGATGATTAAATATATTGATATTTGTTGTGTTGAGTGCTACACAAATTTGAGATATACACACACTTGTATTTTAAAAATTAATTCAGAGCTTTTGCTAGATCTTTAAAATGTGTGTCTTTTAACATGATAAACATATACTGTGTGTGCATTGATTTTCTTTTTGTATTATAGTTTAGTATTATAAGATTACATGTCACCTGTAAGTTTACAGATGTCTATCTCTTCAGGTCCCACTCTGTTATACTTACAGTGGATATAAAAGTTTACACACCCCTGTTAAAATGCCAGGCTTTTGTGATATAAAAAAATGAGACTACAATAAATTATTTCAAAACTTTTTCCACCTTTAATGTGACCTATAACCTGTACAGTTCAATTGAAAAACAAACAAATCTGTTAGAGGAAAAAAAAAAAATAAAAAACATACAATAAGCTGGTTGCATAAGTATGCACACCCTTAAACTAATACTTTATTGAAGCACCTTTTGATTTAATTGCAGCATTCAGTCTTCTTAGGTAGGAGTCTATCAGCATGGTACATCTTGATTTGGCAATATTTGCTCACTCTTCCTTGCAAAAGCACTCCAAATCTGTCAGACTGCAAGGGCATCACTTGCGCACAGCTCTCTTAAGGTCATCTCACAGATTTGCTATTGGATTTAGGTCTGGGCTTTGGCTGGGCCATTCTAAAACTTTAATTTTCTTCTGGTGAGGCCATTTTTTGTTGATTTGGATGTATGCTTGGGGTCATTGTTGTGTTGAAAGTTGAAATTCCTTTTCGTCTTCAGCTTTCTAGCAGATGCCTGAAGGTTTTGGGCCAAAAGTGACTGTTATTTGGAACTGTTTATAATTCCCTCCACCTTGACTAAAGCCCCAGTTCCAGCTGAAGAAAAGCAACCCCAAAGCATGATACTGCCACCACCATGCTTCACTGTGGGGATGGTATTCTTTTGGTGATGCGAAATGTTGTTTTTGCGCCAAACGTACCTTTTGGAATTGTGGCCAAAAAGTTCAGCCTTGGTCTCATCAGACCATAACACATTTTCCCACATGCTTTTGGGAGACTTGATGTGTTGTTTTACAAATTTTAGCTGGGCCTGGATGGTTTTCTGTGTAAGAAAAGGCTTCTGTCTTGCAAACCTACCCCATAGCCTAGACATATGTAGAATATGGAGATTGTTGTCACATATTGCACACAACCAGTACTTGCCAGAAATTTCTGCAGCTCCTTCAGTGTTGTAGGTCTTTTGGCATCCTCCCTGACCAGTTTCCATCTTATATTTTCAAAAATTTTGGAGGGAAGTCCAGTTTTTTGAAATGTCACTGTTGTCCCATATTTTCTCCACTTTTTGATGACTGTCTTTACTGTGTTCCATAGTATATCCAATGCTGTGGAATTTTTTTGAACACTTCTGACTGATCTCTATCAACAATGAGATCCCTTTGATGCTTTGTAAGCTCTATGCGAACCATGGCTTCTGCTGTAGGAGGCAACTGAGTAAATGTCAGGAAACTTCTACTAGAACAGCTGAACATTATTTGGGGTTAATCAGAGTCTCTTTAATTGATGGCAGGTGTGTACCCAAGAAGTCTGAATGCTGTAATTAAATCAAGAGGTGCTTCAGCAAAGTATTAGTTTAAGGGTGTGCACACTTATGCAACCAGCTTATTGCACGTTTTGTAATTTTTATATATTTTTTCCCTTGACAGATTTGTTTGTTTTTCAATTGAATAGCACAGGTTATAGTCACATTAAAGGTGGGAAAAGTTTTGAAATGATTTACTGTGGTCTCATTTTTTTATATCATAAAAACCTGGCATTTTAACAGGGGTGAGTAACCTTTTTATATGCACTGTATATATTTAGAGATCTAGTTATAATAATGTTGAATGAGCACATAATTTAGGAATATTTAATGGGTAATGTGTACTACTATTACATAAGTAGTTATATAATATACTATTTGTTGGATTATTTCATATTTGAGATTAACTGAAGAGGATTATTAAATTTTTATGTAGCAATGAGGGAATAGTTTTAAATGGCAAAATATACAACTAAATTAATAGTTTCTTATTATTTTTTTACCAGTATATAATATTATATTAATTATTTGTAAGTCATGGTAGCTTTTGGCTAGTTTGTTGGTGAATTTTTTGTGTTGGTAGGTAGAGCGACAGTATAGCAATATTTCTATTCAACAGGCAATCTAGGAACTTTGGTTTTCATGGTAGGTTGTGTTTTATTAGCAATATATATAGTTATAGTTGTAGACTTGTCTTTGTTTTGTTGTTTGAGTTTTAGTAGCTTAATTTCTATAAAGGAAGAAGTCAAAGAAATGTAGAATGGTAAGACGAAGAAGGCATTAGGGAAAACAGAGTATGAATAGTTTAAATCTAGTATCTATTAGTATAAATTGATTAAATAATGGCAATAAAAGGAAATCATTAATGAGATATCCAAAGTTAAATAGAGTAGACATTATATTCTGGCAATAGACTCACTAGATAGATAAAGATATGTAATATTTTTATGAAATGTTATCATCTGCTTCTTTAAACCAAAAGAGGAGAGGAGCTCCAAAGGAATGTATACATTTGTAATAATTAAATATAATGGCAAACTCTATAAACTAGCTATTTTTTTACTGAATCCCTGTAATAAGTGCACGAGTGGCTAAAGATCATTTAAACTTACTACAAAGTCATTGGAAGCATAGTTTAATTTTTCAGGGGATTTTAACTGCATATCTAGTATAAAATATACAAGTGAAAAGAAGAAAGCTAATGTACTGGCATCAGCTAAAGTGCTAAATAGATGGATTGGTAATAAAAACGTGGCTGGTTTACTAGTAAAGCAGAAGATAAGTCATTGTTCTTCACTCTTTATTTTTAAGCACATTGGACATAAACTAGAATTGATAAGATTTATGCCTCTATAGATTTACTTAATAAAGTGAATTATTTTAAAAACATTCCTTGTCCTTTATTTGATCATAATGCACTAAATATTAATATACTAATGGATATAAGGAAATTTTTGATTATTTGCCAAAGCCTAGTTTATATGATGAAATTAATAGAGTTTGAGAGTTACCTTAAGGAATAAATCACAATTTTTTTAACTTTGAATGATAATGGTCAGGTTATTAAAGTCATACTATGGGACTCCTTAAAATGCACAATACAGATAGAATGGGAAGATGGGTTAATAGGGTTAATAATAAAATGAATGAGTGGGATAAAGAGTTGTTATAAATAAACGATGAAATAGAAAAGTGACATCTGAACAACAAATAAAGAATTTAGATAATTCTGAAGTCATTAAAACATTAATGACAAATATCAAACAGTTTTAATACCTAGTGTAGATAACTTTAAAAAATGAAATTGCACAGTTATGTGATGACTTCAAAAAATCTACATAGATTAATTACTGGAAGTAAGATGTTAAGCAAAAAGGCACAAATCAATAATATCCAAATCCTCACACTAATAAGCATATTTCAGACACAGAGGAAATGCTTAATATTTTTTTTTAAATTCCATGAGGATCTTAATAAAGATGAAAATAATAATCCTGATGATTACTAAATTGACAATTATTTAAAGAAAAATGTTACTGATAATATTAATGACCAACAGATATCTCTGTTGAATAAGCCTATTACTCTGACCAAAGTTAAAGAAGCTTAAAAAAGGGAAACAATGGTAAAGCTCAATGGTTAGATGGTTTAAGTATAGAATGATATAGCCTTCTTCCATTAAATATTTTAGAATTACTGAAAGATATTTTCAGGATAATTCAGAGTGACAAAATAATTCCTCCCTCATGGAAATTTTCTCTTATCTCACCTATACTTAAACAAGGAAAGACAATAACTTAGTTTCCTCATATAGCCCTTTTTCATTATTAAATATAGACTATAAAATATTTACTTCAATTATTGCTACAAGATTAAGAGATATAGTAAAAATTAACAAAGATCAAGCAGGATTTATGGTCAACAGATTAATGTATGATGATATAAAAAGGTATTAACTATCTTAGATTTAACAAAAGGAATAAACAAGAAATTGGCCCTAATTTGCTTAGATATTGAGAGAGCTTTTGATTCTGTAGATTGCAACTATTTATTTAAAACTATAGAAGCATTTGCATTTCCAGAACATTTTATTGGAATGTTTAAAAAAAATGTATAGAGACTGCAAAACATATGTTAAAATTGGATCTTACATTTCTTAAGGATTCACTTTAAACAAAGGAACAAAGCAAGTGTGTCCCCTGTCTAGTCTACTATTTGCATTAGTTATTGAAGCCTTAGCTAATAGTATAAGAAGCAATGAAAAAATATGGATTCTCATTTAACAGAGATTGTTAACCTAAAATACAGCATTTTGCAAATGATATTTTACTAACTATAGGAAATTTAAATTATTCAATCGAAGAAATAACTGATGAAATTGAAAAGTTTCAAGAAGTATTGCTGCTGAAATTTAATAAAATGAAACTTTAGTGATAAATCAATTACTAGATAGTAAGTTTAAAGACAAATATAAACTTAATTGGGAAGGAAAAAACTAAAATATTTAGGAATAAAAATCTATCAAGATGTGAGTAAGATTAATAATAATTTTGAAAAAGTAATTGAAGAAGTATTACTTCTTATTAAAAATGGAATGAATGCTTATTTACTTTTGATGGTAGGTTAGTATTTATTAAAATGATTATATCACCAAAGATTAGATAACACCCAACAAAAAACTTTTAAAGAAAATGGAAAAAATGTTAACATCATTCTTATGGTATCCTAAAAAGCCAGGAATTGCTTATAGAAATCATATACAATTATAGGAGTATGGTGGTATTAGCTTCCCAGATGTAAAATCTTATTCTGTTGTCACAAGTTTTAACTGTATTATACTGTGGATAGACTCAACTTACACTAGTCAATGGAAAACCACCCTGGAGCAGATTATACTAAATTCTTATAAGTTTATTAAATATGATAGATTAGAAATATGTAATGATCCTGTCATCTGGTTAACAAAATTTACCTTAAAAATAAATAAATTTCAGTCTTTAGACTGCAAATATGAAATCAATTCTCAAAACAGTTAAGAAATATGCTTTTAAAACTGCATTAATATCAAAATGGAAATTGTTCTTTTCCATTGCACACACCTCTAGATTTAAGGAAATTCAGAACAATGTTAAAATTAATTCACTAAAAATGAATGGATTAGTATTATGATCTGATTCCTTTTAAAAAGGAAAAGCTAAATCCCTAGAATATTTAATGGAAGAATATAAGTTGGACAAATCTGCTAACCAGTCAATATTATCTATCAGTAAGAAATTAAATGAATTTGTGGATAGTATGATTGAAGAGGAACAGAAAACTATTCCCCCATTATATGAATATATGAATGCTATTATCAAAGGTAGACTGACCTACAAAGGAAGCTTGTCCAAGTTATGTAAGTTAAATATAAATAATAATAATAATTTTGATGCAAAACATTTTTTTAGAAAGTAGTGAATAAGTAGTAATGGATTGAGTTACTCAATAGAGGGTAAGAATAAAACTTTGTTACTTAAATCAGTTAGTCAAATTTCTTCAAGTTTATACTGGAATGTTTTTATTTGGAAATTTATACATAGAATGGTTGTTACTCCCTATAAAATCCCTAAATTTAGTAAAAGGAGTTCTTCAGTTTGGTAGCGATGTAGTAAAGATGCAAAAGCTGATTAGATACACATTTATGGCTTGTGAAAAATTAAATGTATATTGGGAAGTGATAAGTATGTTTTTTAAGGGGGTAATGGTCTGATAATTGTCCTTTAACTAGATCAGTAGTACTAATGAATGTTCCACTTCCTGTATCTGTAAAAGCCAAAGAGCAAAAAATGTTTTGGGCTATCTTGTCAGTTGCTAGAAATTATTACAAAAAAATTGGAAATCAAACTCAGTTCCAACGTTCCAAGAATTTTTAAATTTAACAGCAACACTATGAAAAACTGAAAAAAGAAGTAATCAACAAAAAATCTGTAAATCATACTAAGGCTCTTCAATATATTCCTATCATTGTATAACAATATGTGATGTTGAATTTCTCCCTTTCTGTGTATATATTGTATTCTGACCAGCACTTGGGGAGCACACAAATAGTCCTTTTTAGGACTCACACATAGCAAAAGAACCGAGGATCTGTTCAAGAAGGACAACGGAGATCGACACCACCGTGGAACACCGAAGGACACAACAGCAGCTCTTCCCAGAGCCCATTGTGTCCATACACAAAACAGCTCTTTTCAGAGTTCACATGGATCTGCACCTTACACCAAACAGCTCTTCTCAGACCTCACAGTACACCAAACAGCTCTTCTCAGAGCTCACAGAGATCTGCAAAAGCTCTGGTAAGAGCAGCCAGAGACACATTGAAGAATAAAACAAAAAAGTTCTTATTAGAGCTACCACCAACACCTGAACGGGCATTCAAAACCCAAATCAGCCCTTCTCAGAGCTCACAGAAATCTGTATCAGCTTCGTTAAGACCAGCCGGAGGCACAGACACAGCTTCGGTGAACCAAACAAAACAGTTCTTTTTAGAACTACCGCATCTGCCTGAAAAGGCATTCTAAACACAAAACAGCTCTTCTCAGAGCTCATAGAGATCTGTAACAGCTCTATATAGAGCTCCAGCTGCCCACAGGGCTAAAGCAGCTCTTTTTAGAGCTAGCTCCACCACCGACTACACGTAGAAATCTGTTAACCGTTTAGGATCAAGAGTGAAAAGCTTTGTAAAATTGGTTATTCCTTCCCTCCGGGCAGGCATCACTCAGGATCGAAAACCCAAGAGGTCCACACCTATTTTTCTGGTTTTATATATTGTAAATATGTTAAATTAATAAAAATGTACATAAAAAAACAGTGATCCAAGAAAAACTGTGCTATATAAAAAGTAGATGCCCATTAAAAGCAACTGAAAACATATAAGAAAATTGAAAGGAATTCTTGAAATAAAGATAGCACTTTAAAAAAAGAGCAGTTGCTCAAATAAATTTTGTAATAAATAACATCCAGAGAAATATATATATATATATATATATACATACACACGTGTGTGTATGTATGTATATACTGTATATGAAATACTAAGTTTATTAGTTGTATTTGTATACTTGACTTGAAAGCTGTGTAAGCATTTAGTTTTACTTTTGAGTTCTTTATGCATGACAAGGAATGCTGTCTAATCATTTGTGTGGGTGGTGAGAAACACTGAGACAAAAGCCGGAATCTGCAAGAAAAGTATAGTTTTTGGGTGAGAAAAAGTGACCAAAAAGGTAAACAAAATAACTAATATCAAAGGAAAAATGGAGTGTCATTTTGAGCTTATTCATTAATAAATCAATATTAGTTTTAAGCTATGCAATGTTGTTCAGATGGAATCAAGAAAAAAGAATCTCTACCTCTGTCCATCTATCTATATGTCTGTCTGTCTTTAACATATTTTGTCCACAGCCTGACAACCAGGCAAAGCTCATTCATTCTCCACCACCAGGAATTTCACCTTGTGTTAGGTCAAAAGCTGCCTAGAGAGGGTTGTCATTTAGGCATCCATGAGGGTAATATGTTCCCTTGCTGGCATCCCAGCAATGGTAGTGTTTATAATGGTCATTATCCTAATCATTGTTGAGGGGAATTTGTGCTCTTTAACAGCACCAAGGCCTATAATGCCTTCCATATGTGAATACCTGCTTCTCCAAACCCGCACTCAAGGCTACCACCAAGTGGTGTCTTAGTGAGTGTAGCATCTGCCCAGGCCATGCATTTGCATCACCATCCCATTGTCCAAAGGAGTGTGGCAGAATGTCTCTGGTTCTGACCTACCCTTCCCCCAGGAAGGTCATGCCCATCATCCCTTAACAGCTCTTTCAACATTTAAGCTACAAATCATATTCTGCTCTCTTAGGTTGTAGTCAGAGCTGGGTGGTGAAGGTTAATAACCACATTCCTTGTTCTATAGCATCACTGAAATGTATCGTAGTAGTATAAGCTATATGTAAAGGGAGTTGCTACTTTGGACTCAGCAAAAACTGTAATGTAATGCTTAGGTGTTTAGCAAATAGAGAAGTAACACAAGAAGACACTTAGCAAAATGTTTACTTTGTAAGATAATACTGCAGAATGTGGGTTTAGAGCAACACATTATTCAAAGCTAGACTATCAGACAAGTACAATTTTGAAGATATGAACTACATGCAGGCCAAAGGCTATAACCAGCAGAAAAGTAAAAAAGAGTGATGAAATTATAAACTAATTTATCAAGGTAAATTAGTCTGCTTTAAAAGCACATAAATTATCAATTCATTTCCATCATGTTAATCAGATGCATTTACAGTTATTCTAGGAAAGTTGAGTTTAATTGGATAAAGCTTCTGGAAAAGAAAGCCATTCTTAACCAGGTACTGACAGAGGGGGGCGTGGTTATTCAGGTATTTTATACACTAAAGGAAGATCAGAAGAAAATTGCAGTTTACAGTTTTGCCAGTAAAAATCTAGATTCTTTTTTGCTGTTTAAGAATTCTCACTGTGTCTTGAAAGTTAAGCAGTTTAATGCGGATCATTCTTGAAGATTGCCAGTAACATTTCAATTGTAACCTTCTGTATGCCCTTTCAGTTATCGGTGAATATTTAATTCCAGATTTATGAATACTTTTAAGAATGTCTGATAGTTTCCATTACATTGGCTGAGCTGTATTTTTCCAGCAAGCCTCTAAGCAACTATTATTTAATCTATTTCTAGCCTCAAGGTCCAGAAGTTGTTCCTTTATGCTGTAATTTCCTTAGAATGCAAGATGATTTTGAATGAGGTGGTGGAAGTATTACTATCATAGGTTGAAATCTGTGACATCTTTCCTCAGTTGTTTTGATTGTCTCTGTTACTGCAGCACTTACACTGGAGATCGATGCAGGCAATTTCTCAACAGCTATCAGAATTGTCTATAAAGCTTCTTTCAGTTCTGACAGAGGTAAATTAACATTAGAAGCGGAGTCTGAAATTGAAGATTTTGTTCTCATCTTCATCTGAAGTTCTATGACTTTTGGGGTCCACTTCTTTCTTTGGAGGTACCACTAAAGGAGCCAAAGTAGAGGAACAGGTTACCAGAATAAGGTTCATACTTCATAAAATGCTATAATAAAGAGAAAAGATGTAAATCATCAAGCAAAACTCATCAGAGGCAGTCAATCTGGTTGCATACTGAAGAAAAGACTGCCCTAAAAGCTTTAGGCAGGAAGAGCATTCAAACAGTGTGCTAATACTGATGGCAAATGGTATAGAACTTCAAGCAAAAACTGACAGAATCTCGCATCATGACAGCCATATTGAAATCCTAGATGATAGAGCTTTAATCAACAGGTGTCAGGTGGTAATATTTCTGTACATGGAACTAAAACTATATAGCAGGATATAAATATTAGAGCATAGGGGTAATTTGATAAAGCTTACATGGAGTGAATTTCCATGTAATAGAACATGAAACATGGCTGCTGAACAATCTACGAAACAAGGCTCGGGTCATGCACGAGCATTCTGACACTGTGCGGACATGGAGTGTTGTGGAAAGCAAATCACCTCATCTGCTAGTAAAAGCCATGCAAATGAGGTGATTTTGTGATCCAGGAAGTATAAAGGCACCCACGTAGGTGCTGTGTAAGGCTGAAAAATGTACGCGGTTATATACCATGTACTGGAGGATCAAAATTAAACAGGGGCTGTAACAGCCCAAATAAAAGGTCATACAAGGGGCAGTAGACATGCAAATTGCTCAAGCTATGGCCAGTGATGTAAAAAAGCAATGCAATATATTAAAAGTTAGACTTTAAGACATATGCCACATTTAAGTGGCGTGCAGTGACCTGCATGCTATTTTGCAAAAATAAATAAATAAATAAATAAAATGAAGAATATGATATTTAAAGATATTTTTTTTTTCCATTATAGTGCCCAGCATGCAGACTCATACAATGGCAGGATATAGTGGTTGCTAAGGACATAGGCTTTTGTGTAGTGCAATATCCAGGGTATACGCAATTAGGTGTATGTAAATGAGGCAAGTTTATTGAATAGCAAAATGGGCCACCATGTCTGCAGGTACTAACTGTGTAGGGCTAGAACCATGGTAGTGTAGGTAGAAGAGACAGCTGACATCAAAAGGGGGTGTATCAGAGTTTGTGTAAGCAGACTGTAGCTCAGTGGTGGCTGTCTGCGCTCAACTAAGCACAACTAAGCTGGTGGGTGTGTTTGAGGCTGCTAAGCTGTGCTTAGCTGGTTAAAGAAAAGTTAAGCATGACCATGTACAGGGAAGGCTCTTTCTGCTTGGTGATATTTATGGTAGCTCCGTGGGTTTGCACAGAGTGCCATGGGGCTGAGCAGAGAAAGAAATAAAAAAAAAGGGGGGGGATAGCCTGGGAAAGCCAATCAAGTATAAATGATTGATAAACCATGTTCCACTCACACTGGCCCATTCAAACCCCTCAGTAATATACCTGGCAGGTGGAATTTATCATAGTCAGCCAATCACACAGGCTGCATCTATAACACACCAGTATAAAATATGCATACACCATTCAATCTGATTTTTCCCATATACTCTGCACCATTGGAGTACATACTTGGGAATTTTAACAGACAAAAATGATAGGGGCTGCTGCTCTGCTACATTTATATGCACTATAGGTTGAGGTCAGTGATGATGATGATACTGACTGAGGAGGAGAAGAGTGTTCAGGCCCAAAGTAACCTTTCAGGGGCTACATGAGCTGGAGATAGTGGAGTGCTACCGGGTGGACAGGGACATACTACAGCAACTCACCAGGATCTTCCAGCCTCACCTCAGATCCAGAGCCAGCAGAGGGGAACGCATCCCAGTGGAAACAAAGATATATGTAGCCTTAAGAGTACTAGCTACAGGTACTTTCCAAAGACATAGTGGAGACATCATGGGGATCTCTCAAGCATCCGCATCCAGGGTACTCCACCAGTTCCTAGATGTCATGCTAACACATGCCAGTGAGCACATTTATTTCCCCAGCACCCCTGAGGAGAGGACCAGCAATATGCATCTCACCCACCATGTAGCATGCTACCCAGAGGTATTGGGTGCCATAGACTGCACTCATGTGCACATCAAAGCACCACCTGATGAGGAGGGTAGAGTCTATGTCAACTGCAAGGGGTATCACTCCAACTGCCAGGTCATGTGCAATGCCCAGGGCATTATCATCAATGTATGTGTTGGCAGCCCTGGCAGTTATCATGACTCCCACATCTGGCATGCATCACAGCTGTACCAGGCATTTGCCAGGGGGGGACATCTCTTATGGCCCTCTAGTGGAGGATGCTGGTTATGCACTGGAACCGTTGATGATGACACCCATAAGAAATACACACACACCAAGTGAAGAATGCCATAATGAGGCACATGCACAAACTAGGAACATCATAGTGTGCGTGTTTGGGCTGGTCAAATCACAGTTCCGCTGCCTTGACATATCTGGTGGACCCCTGCAGTACTCTCCAGCCACATGTGCACACATGTCCATAGTATCTGCCATGCTACACAATATGATCCTGCAGAAATAGCTGTGGCAGGAACATCACAGGGAAGGGATACACAACCCCCCCCACCATTACCAAGGTCCGTACAGACACAGGGGGACTCGGAGGAGGAACCCCTTGTGCCTGTCCCTGTAGGCAGATGTAGGCATGCCCAGTATGCCCTGGCCTTGGCAAAGAGGCAGCTCATAGCACATACACTGACACCCTAGGGGCCAAGGGACTGACACCTCACTTTGACTTACATACACACAGTAAAATGGATACCAGCCACATCACACTACCTATAGCTTACCATGTATAGGCTGTGTACTGCATCCATCTGACAGAGTCAGTCCTGTAGAACTGTCCTCGCAACTGCTGCTGGCACAAGGTAAGTCACTCTTCTTAAGACTAAATGAATGGGGTAGTAGACTGTGGTAGAATATGTATGGTATTGCTACATGTATGCATGGGTATGGAGTGGGTTACCGGGATAGCAGCAGACAATGGACAGCTATGTGAGACAACAGGAACTCTTCCCCCAAATACTGGCTGCCCCACAATATGCAGTAGGCCCTAAGCCAGGAAAACCACTGCACTATGTGAGGGACTTACAAACAGTGGGGTCATAGGACAAATGCATGGATGTCAATGTTGGAGTCCCATACATAGGTCTAAACCTCTTACAGCAAGAAATCTGTACAAACTCATAAAGGTATGTGGGGCAAAGGCCCTCCGAGACATGTCTTAAATATTGCTCTTACAAGTATAGAATGTTGCTAGAATAACAGGTGTTACAGTAGCATGAATTCTCTGAAGGGTAAGAAGTCTGAAACTCAAGTCATTACTTTCTGACTTCAGTCAGAAATTATTTCACTATTATTTGCCACACAACCACAATGTTATGAAAAATGGACCCAAAACATGAGCCAAACATCTGGACAGTCTGTGAAGATGTGTACAGTTGAGAGGTATGTGCTCCTCCACCCAACACACCTGTGTTCACATACAACTGTAGTAACATTTATGTTTGTAATGTAATAGCAGCAGACCACACATTCCCAGGGCTGTCACAATCAAGTTGGTAATTTGTTCCATTTCTACAATATGCAGGGATCAATGTGCTATATATATTTTTGGTTAACAGTGTCAGGAAGTAGAACGCACTTACTGCTGGCTGTTGTGGCTTACTGGTCTAAGTACAGTACTGTGGATGTCAGGGTCCATGGCTTGAGACTGGCCACGTCAACTATTTTGCATGTCAGCTACACCAATGGTAGGAGTTGTACACACTGTCCAGAAGTCAATATTTGTTACTGCAGGAAAGCTGGACAATGGAGGGACAGGGGGCCACACATATGGACAGTACAGAGCTCTGAGTAACCCACACAGTACGTAGTAGAACAGCAGGTTGTGACAGGACAGTCTAGCAGCAGGATATAAAGGCTGCCATGTTACTGTGTTAGTACTGAGAACAAGTCAGTGGGCACCATCCATTCCCCTGGAATAACAGGGTGTCACAAAACGTCTATCACACACCGATAGGCTATAAGGCCAACTGTCTACCTGGTTTCATACATAATCATCATGGATGACCTTAGTGTGGCATACAAGGCAGTCACTGACTCCACATTGCTGGGACTGTTGCATGAGTGCAAGTCATGCCCCCCTCTGTTAACACACACGCGGACACATGTGCACAAAACACACACACACACACACACACACACACACACACAAACACACCCTCAACCTGGTGTGTGATATAAAGTGGGCTTGTTGGCAGCTCAGATGTGTGTCCCACACAATCAGCCTGCAGTGGAATGGGCACCTTGTCCACATCATGCAGGGTAGCTATTTACACTTTTGCAGGCATAGCCCAGACAACTGGATGGTTAACTGCACATACACCCTTTGGATAAAACCTGTGTCCATGTTGGACAGGGCATCAGGTGCTGCCTTGCATACACATGGGCTAACATCTGGCCTAGGCATATGGCTGCTCAAGGCCCATAGCCTAGTAACCTCATATGGTACCAGGACTACCAGATATGGCCTGAGTGGTGTGACACACTGTGTTGTTATTTGTCCACACCCATCATTGTCATCGACTGCTAGGTGTCCCCCTATGGGCAATATTACTGTGCCATGTCATCCAGCCTACATCTGAAAAATAGGTGAGTGGTACTACAAGTGCATGTGGACATTCCAGCAACATCTGTGCTACACAATAACTGAGAGCAGTGCATATGTGGTGTAGGGTGTCCTTCTCATAGATGTCTGACATCTGCAGTACCCATATTTTCGTGGAATGTGTACCTGTGCCTGATAGATGTAGACCCCCTACTAGACAAATGTGTATTTCCACACACCAGTTGGACAATACGTGATGGCTGTCCCCAGCATTTGGGGAATGTGTCTGTGACATGGGAGATCCCTGGGAACACAGTAATGGTACATGAATATGTGGTTCTGTATGCATTGCCTTACATTGAGTGCTCAGTATGTATGCACTGCTGCTGAGCCAGAGCCAGTGTCCCCCCACTACTAGTACCTATAATCTGCTGTCCTGCTGCAGGGGGTCACTAGGTATGCTAGCCATAGGTGTCAGGCAGTCAGATACAGATGTGGGGTACACAGTGACTTAGCCAGTGTACATCATGAATGGTCAGGGACACCTGGACAATCTTTGAACTAAGCCTGTATGACATTCATGAATGGGAGGGGCTCACTGACAGTACATGTAATATGCTGGCTGTATCCACCAGTACTTACTGTTAGTATTGTACAAAAGACAATAAAAGTAGTAGTCATATGTGAGCTGACCATTGCTGGGGTGATTCAGGGGCCAGAGCTCTGATCTATGTCACTGCAGACGCAGCAGTAATAGATGTCCGTAGCTGCTGGACAGTAGACTAACAAAAACATGTCAGTCCAGGCAATATTGTTGAGACCTACTGTTTAACTTCTTATTTCCCATGACTGCATACCCCCCATCTGCATTCCATTACATGCTTCATTTAATGACATACCTGGCATAGTGCTGTACTCCTTTGAGAGAAGAAATCCAGTTGTAGTATCCTAGAGAATCGCAGTCTGTCTCCATGAATAAAGTGTCAGACCTGTTTACCATAGGCAGCAGCTTGCCTTTTGTAGGTAATGCTCAAGAACAGGTGATTGCCTTCTGTGACTCCCACTTGCTAATTGCATCCACAACAGCTGGGTTGCATTTCCATTAGCCAATGGCATGGCAACACCGTGCTATAATTAAGGCCTTCATGTAGGCCTTGCCCCTTTGCCTGGCCTGTGAGGAGGACATTATTGAGGTGTGGGAGCTACAGCATCACAGAGGGTAGGTAGAAATACTGTCCACTATTTGGATTGATGTGTTATGTCCACAGTTTTGCATGATATGTCTAGTCATTGTTAACAGACTTTCAGATTCTGCAGCAGTGTACTTTTGAACAATGTGTGTTGGGGTCAGTAAGGAGACAGGCATATGTGAGTGTCATACATCCTTTTTATCTGAATGCTGCTATAGTTGATGCTGTTCTATCAGCTGTGTATATTTGTACGGGGAGATTGTGACACATGTCCCTTTCACATAAGCAACCCCCAACCCTTGATGTATGGGTGTCATGTGGATACTCTGTTCCAGGTGTTTGGGGGGTATGTTAGGTCTGTAGCAGGTGGCCGGACATACTGCTGTATATGTAGCAGGCCAGAGCTGCTGCATTCTGGCCAGGAGTCAGACTATTGAATGTGAAGACATAGGGGGACAGCAGGCTGTTACTGTCAGTGAGGGAGCGGTGTCAGCTGTCATGTCACAGCATTGCCTGGTTGATGGTACCCATAACAGTCCAGGTGATGCATGTACCTCTGGTACATATGCTACGTAATAGTGACACCCAGACAGTGGGAGGTGACATTTATTTATTTTATATTTGTTGACCGGGCTAGTCTAACTGGATATATGTCCATTTTCAGTAGAGGCCCGGGGAGAAAAGTTCCAAGCATGAACAGTGACAAAGTTAACAATATAAAAAGACATGAAAAATCACAATACAGTGGCAGCATTGGTCAAAGAAAAATTGTAATAATAAAATTATAAACTATAAAAATTTTAGTAAAAATTATACTAAACAATATACTAAACACACTAGAAGGTATGAGCAAGACTCAGTTAAGAGAGAAAGAAGTTATATTTTATCCTCATATTACGAGGAAAAGAGTAGTAACTAGATTTGGAGGCATAGGTTAGAGGAGTAGGGATAGGGGTAAGAGCAGGAAGGGGAAAAAGATGTCAGTCTGGGTTAGCACATGGACAAAGCCAATGAGTTTTCAGATGTTCTTTAAGATGTTTTTTAAATAGAGAAGTAGAATCAAAGGTTGATAATTCTGAAGGAAGCTGATTCCAGTTTTTACCTGCTGTGTTTGAGAAAAGTGAATCACCGGCTTTGTTGGATTTAATAGAGGAAACTAGAAGCTTATTAGCAGAGCGTAGTGTAGCTAGATTTTTATATGGTGTAATTAGATTAGTGAGGATAGGGGTGTTGTTAGGGTGGTATAGGATATTTTGAGTAATGAGTAATTGTTGACAGAGTATATGGTTTTGCAATTCTAGCCATTCAAGTTGTTTGAGGTTGAGGCAGTGGTGAGTTTTAAAGGGGGAGCATGTGATGAATCTAGCTATGCTATTATAACAGGTGGAGAGTTTAGAGAGGTTGATTTTGGATAGGTTAGTATATATAACTGAGGCATAGAAAAGGGTGGAAATGAGGTGGGTCTGGGCAATAGTTTTCCTTGCCGAAGGGGTAAGGAAGGGTTTAATTCTATAGAGGGTACCAAGTTTTTTGTTAAAATACTTTATGGTGGAGTTGATGTGGTCATCACAGCTGAGACAGTTATCAATTGTTATACCTAGTAGGCGGGTTGTAGTATCTGGGGTTATGTTGGTACCATTGTTAGAGGTTACAGAGAAGAATTGATTAGGTGATTTATGAGTTGGAGTAAAAAGCAGTAGTTTTGTTTTTCTGGGATTTTGGAGGAGGCAGTGCTGCATAAACCCGTTTTCAACATTATGAAAAACAGTTTGGGTGAGGGAGTGGAGAGAGGCTATATTCTTGACTGTACAGATTAAGGTGGAGTCGTCTGCATATTGAATGCAGGTGGCTTGAGGTATGTTCATGTGTAACACACTGTAGGCATGCACATTTAGAACACATATTCATAATTACGAAACGTGTCTCACCCTGCAGGCCTTTAATGTGCTAGTGTGGGTGGCATTGACTGCGGTGGGAGCAGCCATTTTTGCTGGACACTGCATGGCTCAGTTATTTCTATGTTATATTGACATGCATGTAGTTGTGCCACAGACTGGGCTGTGGGCCAGGAATGTAGGTGTCCAGATGTGACATGCTAGGAATGTAACAGATACATTATGTATAATATATTAATCATATATATTATATATTGATAATAATTATATATTATATATATATCATATGATATATTATATGCTAATATATTATATGATATATATTATATGATATATTACTAATAATATATTATATTCTGGCAGGTGTGTTTGTAAGACATATGTGCATGCCTACAGTGTGTTACACATGATTGGCGTGGACATGTGTGTTCAGACAGGTATGTGTGACACTGAGCTGTCTGTCGTGGTTTGTTACCCCTATCTGCACTGCATTGCTAGTATGTCAGCACAGAGCATAGGTTTTATGACAACCCTGCCATAAGTAGGGGGTTCAACTCTGTTCCTTCAGAAGCAGTCTGTGCAGTTGCCAGCTCTACTTGATGTTGTAGGCCTCCCATACATCCATCAGCATTTATTTGTCTGTGTACTGGCTTGTTTATGTCTGAGGTCCACATACACTGATATTTGTCTGAGTATATATAGGAGTAGTGTGCCACTGGCAATCAGGATATGTTTGTAAAAACAGTACTTGTTTTCCAGAGCTCAGTTGGCCTACTGGTGTAATGCATTATGTTGTACTTGACAAGGTCCTGGGTGCAAAACATGGCAGCAGTGTCTTTTTCCCTAATGTTACATGACTGTAGTGCATAATATATTTCCCAAGACAGTCCTAATTCCCCAGTGCTGATTTGGCCTAGTGATGCATTGCTCTGACTCTAATGCACAGGGTCCTGGGTTCGAGACTTACCAGGGCTGGTTATTTTGTTGCTGGGCAGAACAGTGCCTGAACAACGTAGAGCGATTAAAGCAATTTTAAGAGGGTATGCTCAGTTTTGTGCACCACAATGCCAAGTGGCGCTCAGGTCTGCTTAGCATTGCTTATCACAACTTAAACCCACACTATTTCCAAAAAAAAGAAAAGAAAAAAGTGATGATAGGAAAGTGGGGAAGTGGGGCAAGCATGGGGAAAAACATTATGAAAGGCAGCTAGGGATGTGCAGGATGGGTGTAGGAAAGGACCATAGCTCTCCATTTCTTGTGCAGCAACAGCTGTGCATGATGTGGACAATTTGGAATTTAGAGCCTCACACCCCACAGGGAGGGGTGTGGGTAACTTAAATTTATTGATTAATTCATTGGGAAATTGATTAATGCCAGCGTACATGGGGCGAAATGAAGAGCCATGTATGGGATGACATTTTTTTGGGGATGGATGCCCTTTTTATTTAAGGTGAGAATAGGATGTTGGGGAAGGGTTGTAGGTACATTTGGGGAGGTAAGTTTGGTAGGAAAGGTTGCATTTGCAGACATATAAGACAGCAGGCAGGAGTGATGTATGACACTTGAGGGGGGTAAACACCTTGGACAGGGAGGGTGTTTGAAAATCAGAGGACCAAGTGCCCCCAGATGGAAACAGTGAGACTGAGGTCCCCACCCATGGGCAGTCACCACTGCCCCTTCACGGCCCCAAAGGTGGCTGTGCTGGGGGATGGGCACCAGGGCCTTGAGGTGTGCCAGACTGCCCTCTATCTGGTGCAGGTGGTCATCCAAATCCCACTGGATGACCCTGCACACCATAACTCAGTACTGGTGTTGGGTGACAGGGTCCCCTCCACGCCCGTGCCTGGGGGGAATTGGGCCCTGTCCCCTGAGGTGATTCCGCCCAAGGGTGGTGCAGGACCAGCAGAGGAGACAGCTCAAGGTTGGGTCCCAGACATGCTGGGACCCGGTGCAGTTGCCAGATGAGACAAGACAGGTGGATCTGCTGGGATCTGCCTACCTAAACATTTATGGTGTTGAGGTTTGTCAAAGTGTATTGGCTAGTCATGAACAAAACATTTCAATGTTAGTTATAACAGCATGCATTGGTGTTCCAATTAACCCAGAACAATAGAATTGAATAGAATTGCATAGCAAATGGAACACATGCATAAATGGAATACCAGTCATTATTGTAACTGCATGCCAGTAACAGTTATAGCAACAGGCTAATAACAATGGAATTTCAACAAGGTATGTTAGTATGCAACCACTGAAATATATGAACAATAATACAACAGAAGTCCCAACATTAGGTTTTGAGAAAAACATGCCCGTAGTATATGAATTATAATTAGTGATGCAGATAAGGGGTGAGGGGAGAGAAAAACATTCCATTAACAACTGCATTGGCTATATTTGTCACAACAGTAATACTCGGTACTCTACGGGTCTGCCCATACTTTACATCTACCTGTGCCCTGTAGCTTCTGTAGCATGTACATACCTGTTAAGCTGTCAACCTGGAATGGTTTGGGCCAAGCTGTGAGAGCTATAGCTACATAACTACAGGGCACTCGTACATGTCAGGGTTACATATATGACTAACAAGGTGTACCCTGCACTGATGTTGTGTGAGTCTGCTACTGGCATACTGCAACTGGATTTATATCTATCCCCAAGATTATTGTCAACTGTGATCACTAGCTGTGACAGCGTGACACTTGAGAGACATGTATCGGGAAAGGTGCATGGTGTATATACCTATCCTGCTGTCATTTGTAGGCATGTGGTTGGACTATTGGCACACATTCACAGACACAACAGGCATACACTAGTACATTATATTACAGTCTCATACTTGCCTGCATCGGCATACCTACATTCAGGAATACATATAGCTGGACTGTACTGGTTAACACAAGACAATTCTGAAGGGAACACACTATAATCCATTACGCACACTATAATCCATTACGCATTACTATATAATGTTCAGATCTTAGTGCATCACATGTATCAAATTGCACTGTAACTTGTTTTACAGCTCGACATCTAAGCTTTAGCATAACAGTTCTTTAACAGCCATCCTTCACTCAATTCATGGTGTCATAGCCATATTTGCCGAGACGCACCTGTGCAATTGTATTTCTTCAACAACAGACCAGAATAAACACAACAGTTGCTGGAAATAACTTTATTGATGGTGACATGACACAGTGGTTTATTACATTCAACATTCTGACTTCAGTTGTCCTGCATATCCTGTAGCTGATGAATGAATGTGATTTATTACTTTCAGAGTTGCAATCACAGTATACTTTATTACAAGATCCTTAGTATTACTACTATATATACTTGTATAATTCCTACACAGTATTAGTACAGTGTTAGTTTTCTTTCATCAACAGTAGCTTGTTTGATGTCTAAATCTGTATTGCACAGTACCTGGCATTACTCATTTATATCAGTGTGGGTCTAAGTACACTTTGCTTGCAAAACACTCAGAACACACTATACCTACTGGCAGTAAACAATGTACTCATTCTTATTTATTTCCTATATATTGCAAGATAGATATCTACTAACCACACTGTCGGTACATGCTCGCCAGGCACCCAGCATGGGCCTTTACATTGTGAGTACTCTCCTCTGCAGCTGTAGGGGCAAAACACACCATTATGCATACCTGTCTATCAAATATTCATGCTAGAATTTGGTAAAGCAATGATTGGTATACTTACAAACTGCTGAGGCATTCCCGTCCCAAACATCTTGGATCCATTGGGCCAAGAGCACCCCCTTCTTCTGCTTTAGGTCATAATAATGATGATGAACCTGCTCACCAGTGCAGGGGATTCCAGTGGCATTGGTGAGCTCACATGCCAGATGGTCTCAGGCCTTAGACTTGTTTCAGAGCCCTGGTATTGGCCCTGCAGCAATCTGGCATCATGGTGTTTAACTAGGAGTCCAACCATGACCCTGGAATCTGACATGCCCCAGCACTGCGCCCAAAGGTGCACTACCTCTCCAACTCCTGCCATGGTTCTTACATGGGTCAAACTCCAACAGGTTCTGGCTATATTCTCACCTGTGTAGTTTAAATAAGCCTATTTTCCTACCATTTGCCGCCATTGGGCTATTTTTAAAAATGCTAAGAAAAGCTTAACAGTGTGCTAAGCTGAGATGAGCAGTGTTTAAAGTGGCAAATGCTTAGCAGTGCCCAGCAGTGTGCAAATCCGCTCAGCTGAGCTGAGGACTGCTTAGAAGAGGACTGATTAGCAATGCTCAAACTGGCTAAGTGGAGCTAAGCATTGCTGAGTATTGCTAAGACAGCTCCTGTTCAAGTATTGCTTAGCCTGTCAGTGCTTATCAAAATTTAGCTAAGGGCAAACAAGCATTTTACATAACACAAATATATATTGCTATTAATTAGTCAAGATTGATAGTTTATTATTATGTGTTTGTATTTTACTTTAATTACACTACTTTGGTGTGTGACTGCACTGTATTGGACACTTGTGTTTAACTGGAGCTTTTCACCTCATATCCCCACGGACACTGGGATTCTGGACCAGCTGCACTAACCTGGTTGACAACTATCAATAACTAAGGCAATAAAAAATAGACATTTAAAAAGAAATGCTTTCCAATGTAAAAGCTGAATGGCCTGTCTTGGTATTCGAACCGTGCACCTACTGCACACAAAGCCATGACTCTAACCATTCAGCTAACTCAGCTGTGACAATTTCAGCTATACATATCTATATAGCTTTTTGTTATGTTTAAGCACTGCTAAGCAATGCTCAGCTATGTTTAAAATTGAAAAAAAAATTAAAAACGCAGAAAAATAAATAAAAAGGAGAAATCATATTGGGATATTTCATTTATGTGCTGTACAGCACTCTGACAGTATAGGAGGTGTGTTACAGATACTATAACACACCCCCTGTATGACATAAATGAAAAAAAATTCATGAGTGTCCGAGGACACTTTCTTTAATCTTTAAGCGCTTTACGGCACTTCAACTGTGCAGGGGGTGTGTTACAGACACTGTAACACACTCCTTGTGTGAAATAACTAAATGAATATATAAGTAAGTGTCCAAGGACACTTTCTTTCTTGTTTTAGTGCTCACAGTGCAGGGGGTGTGTTACACATCTACAAGCTCTGTAACACATCCCCTAGCACTGATTCAGTAACCATGTACATGGCTCTCCCTCAGTAGAATGCATTCATTAATATGCAAGGTGTGCTGCCGAGGGGGAGCTGTGGACATGGGCACCATACACTCCATGTAGGAATTACACTGTTTCTACATGGAGTTTATTAAATCCATGGGTATGTTTTTTTTTTTTTTTTTTTTGCTTTTCCTATGAATCTGGTATGAGTTATTGTATTTACTGTTTGGAACCTGTTAAAATTAAAGTAAGCAAAGAAGGAGGCCAAAATATTTTCAACTGTGTTTAAAGATTTTAGAATCATTATAATAATCTCCTGGTTATAGTACTGCTATATCTGTTATTTAAGACATTACAGGAAGCTTTCAGTTATATATAAAAGTGGTGAATCTGAGCAAAAAGCATTTCTTCTGGTAAGTTTAATATGGAAATGAATCACTGAAATTTTAAGTATGAACTCTACTTTGCTTCTTACTTTAAATAAACAAGAAGACTTCATCTGTCTTTCTCCAGCTGACTCTAGGGCTAGTGAAGCAGAATCTCAGCATGGTCTCATGGCATCTTGAAAAGAGTGACTGTCACCACTAAAATTAAGCATGGAGAACTTACATCTAGCAAGGCTGACAGTATACAAAATTTCTTTAAGCATGCGCACTCTCAAATGTCATAACATATCTAAGATGGTCCAATATTAGATGGGATTGAGTCTGCGGTGGAACCTAAAGACCTTGTTACTTTTTTTCCCAAATATTTTTTCTAACATAGCTATTAAGTCTGATTTCACTCTCTAGAAGTTAGATATAGTATAAAGCAATCAGTCTTCTAGATAAAAAAATATGGCTATAAACAAGTGCAAGGAAAATGAAATAGACAGTATCCATATGTGGCAGTGATGCAAGATAGTGCAAAAGGGATGGCTAGAAATGAAAGTAATACAGAGCAAGTTTTATAATACAGAGGCTAAGGAGGGATTGCTGTTATGCCTATTTACAGTGTTTGAAAGACACACTGCTATTACACTTTTCAAACATAATCTGGATGAATGGATGGATAGCCACAAATTCACTCCTGTTTTAGCAAACTTGTCCTTCATGGATGACATAGGGGCAACATGTAAGTGTTTTGCTTGTCTCTGGATTATTCATACTTAAATATAATGGCTATAAACTTAAAGGGAATGTATGATTAGGTTTCTAAAGATTCTCACAAATCAATAGCTTCATATGTACCTATGAACCTATATGGGGAAAAGAAGCGTCTATATCATTTCATTGAAGCTTAATTCATTGACACATATTCACAGAAAGCTCACTTCACTGAAAACCCAATTCACTGAAAGCTCACTTCACTGAAACTCATTTAGTTGAAAGGTATATATGGCCTATTCCCCACTGTTGTGCAATCCTGGAGTTAGTATATAACGTAAGGGGGTGTGGGGGGTACAGCCCCCCACATTCAGATGGTGTGTGGGGGGGTGAAGCCCCCCCCATACATTGGTTATATGTTGTCTTCTGGAAGATTTTTTTCATTAGACTTTTATCTATCTATATGCTTTAAAATATTTACAATATGTGGGGGGCTATGCCCCCACACCCCCAATGTGAGGGGCTGTGCCCCTCAGCCCTCTTACTTTATATACTAACTCCAGGATTGCACAACAGTGGGGAAAAGGCCATATATACCTTTCAACGAAATGAGTTTCAGTGAAATGGGTTTTCAGTGAAGTGAGCTTTCAGTGAATTGGGTTTTCAGTAAAGTGAGCTTTCAGTGAATGTACCAATGAATTAAGCTTCAGTGAAATGAGTTTTCAATGAAATGATATAGACCCGAAAAATAGGTGTATTATTAGTGACAGGATGGTTAAAGAGAGAAGTAGCTAAAGCCTTGGTCTATTAGTAAAAATGCAGGTGGAGAAAGGACAATCAAAGAGCTAGATAGCAGGACGTGAGACCACTATAGTTAGGTAAAAAGATTAAACAGGTTGGATGAAGCATGGTGAGGCAAGCAGCAAAGAGAAAGGGGGATGTCAGCAGAAGAGAAATAAAAGATGAGTATAACAATACGAAAGGGAGTCTGGTATTGCACTGAGGGCAAAGAGCAAGATGGGAAAGAACAGTATAGCAAATACTATAAAAACATATATGCAACTGTAAAATGTAATATCCACAAAGGAAAATGTTTAAATTATAATCTAAAATATATTGTACATATAGTGTAAACTGACACTGAATTGGTTTACTGTAATGGAAATAGACTGCACTATATGTTTGAATTTTTATGATGTTGGTGTTTATCCCTATAGGTTTATAGGTTCATAGATTGGTACTAGGCTATCGGCCCTAGAGCCTATACAAGCCTAGCCATAACGATTCCCTGGCTATTTCTTCCTACACTATTTACTTCTCTGGACCCCTGTCTAGCAGGGCAGCTGATGTGATCCCTGGGGTGAATTTCCTTTCTCCCATCCAGTCATCAATGTTCCTTTTGAAGAAGGCCAAAGAGGTGCTCTGCTTGACATGTATGGGCAGTCTATTCCAGAGTCTGGGGAGTCTCTGGGTCAGGAACCTATCCCTCCAGCATGTTTTGTTTATTGTGATGACAAGGTTTAGATCCCTGGAGAGTATGGCTCTGAGGGATTGGGATTTCTTTCAGTGTAGCATGTCCAACAGCTCTGGGTTTAACATGGCCTTGTAAGTTAAGCAAATATCACCTCGGAGTAGACAATATGCGACAGAGTATAGCTGGAGTTTTTTAAGGTGGTCAGCATAGGGCATCTGCTTTAGGCATGTGATTCTTTTAGTGAGGAATTTCTGCCGCCTTTCCAGTTGTTGCAGATGTCTTGAGAGGTACATACCAAATGGGGCGTTGTATTCTATAATGAGTCTAATGAGGAATGAGCACAGTGAGACAATGACCTCCTTTTTTCTGGATGAAAAGCCCTTAGTGGTGAGGTGTGCCACATAGGATTTCCTGACTGTTGTGGCGATGTGGTTATTGAAGGTGAGACCACTGTCCACCTGTGTTCCTAAGTCTCTTATCACACTTTCAGTGTTTAGTGTACTGCCACCTATGTGGTAATTCATGGGTACATGTTTTTTCCCAAAGGGGATAACTATACATTTCTTGGCATTGAGCTTAAGCCCATGGCTCTGGCACCAAGCATCTGTTTCTGTAAGGCCCTTTTGTAGAGTATCAACATAATTTGGGGATTCAATAATGGCTCCCAGTTTGCAGTCATCTGCGAACTTTGTTAGCCAGATTCCCTCAGTGTTGCCCTGTACGTCAGAGAAGTAGATGCCAAACAAGAGAGGTCCCAGGACTGAACCCTGAGGTACTCCACTTGTCACTTGTCTGGAGCTGGATTTGGAGTCATCTACTTTTACAGTGTGGGTACTGTCAGTAAGCCAGTGGGCAACCCATCAAGTGACGTAGGGATTAATGCCCAGCTTAGTAAGTTTATCTATGATTCCAGAGTGAGGGATGGTGTCAAAGGCCTTGGAGAGGTCCAGATAGGCTCTGTGGACTGCCTTACCCTCGTCCACGGCTCTCGAGACTGATTCAAACAATTCAGTCAGGTTCAGGAGACAAGATTGGCCCTTCATGAACCCAAACTGGGTGGGGTCCAGTGTTTGAAGGTTGCCAATGTCTTTGTTTATAAGTTCCATGATAATACGTTCCATGGCCTTGCAGATCAGGCTTGTCAGACTGATGGAGTGGTAGTTCCCGGGATCCAAGGTGGACCCTCCCTTGTGGAATGGGATAACTGTAGCTGTGCGCCACTCAGTGGGCATGAAGCCTGAGGTGAGGGTATGATTAAACATGACACTTAGGTGAGGTGCCAGTTCATTTTGTAGTTCATGTAGTACACAGCCCGGGATGTCATCTGGTCCCATGGATGCTGTATTCTTAGCTTTGGAGAGTGCATTTTTTACCTCTATGGCCGTTATTACTGGAATTTGGCAATCTTCCGGTATTAAGATGGGCCATTTAGGGGGTGAGAGGGGGGTGAAGTTGGCACTGAATCGATCTGCCAGGATATTGGCAATATCCTTGGGATCAGTATATTTAATGCCATTCTGTTGTAGCTCAGAGCAGATCTGAGCATGTAGATTCTTGACTTAGTTATAGAATGCCTTGTGGTTGTCTTTGGAATCTTTGGCAATTTTATTTTTGTAACTAGCTTTGGAGGGATCTCAGCTCCTTACTGAGGCTGGTAAGGGAGTTTTTTGCATCCTGGGATTTTCCTCTTTTCTGCAACAGTTTCTTCCTTTTGTTGTAAAGTTTGTTTATAGCAGGGGACCACCAGATTGGCTTCCGGTTTTTGGAGGAGAGCATTTTGGTTCTATTTGGGATAGCACGATTCACGCATGAGTGAATGTGCTCGTACAGTGCCTTAGTGTAGGACTCAGCAGTCGAACTTTCAGTTCCTGTCTGCGTGGGTGTCATGAAGTTTGTCACTTCTGACTTGAGTAGCATGAAGTTGGCTATGGAGAAGTTTTTTATGGAGGTTTCCTTATTGGGGGGGGGGGTGGATGTTAAGGGTGATTAGCTTATGGTCTGACCTGACCAACAAGGGAGTGACCATAGGTGTGAAGCATCAATTTTTGATGTTGGTAATGACCAGGTCTAGGATATTGGAGCCCCTGGTGGGACCATGGATTAGTTGATCCAGGGTTTTGGAATTTATGAATTCCAAGAACCGTTGGGCAAAGGTGTTGGTACACAAGTAGTTTTCCCAGTTAATGGCAGGGTAGTTGAAATCACCCAGTATTAGGGTGTTTGGTTGTATATTAATATTTTCCAGTATGTTTAGAAAGGTGTAGTGAGAATCTTGGGGCATGGTGGGGGATCTGTATCAAGCTACCTTTTGGATTGCAGTCTTATCTAGTGTTAGTTGCACCTGGAGAATTTCAGACGCATTGTGTTGGCAACTAACCTGGTGGTGTGAATATCCTTGGTGAATATGGACACTCCTCCACCTTTAGTGTTTCAATCCTGGTTTGGTGGCCAAAAAGTGTGGTAAGAGTTGTAGCCTGGTATTGCAGGGGTGCTCTCTGGAGCCTTGAACCAGGTCTCAGTTACTGCACAGATATTGATGTTCTTCATTTTTAGGAGTGCCTCGAGAGAGTGCATTTTGAGGTTTAGACTTCTAGCATTGAGTAGCATTACCTTCAGATTTTGCATGCTTGTACCTGTTACAGTGGTGGTTTTGTCCTTTGAACTTTGCCTAAAAAAGGCACTATAGGGGTGGCAAGAGCCTTTGCCAGTAACCTGAATCCCAGGGGCGACAGGTGCAGACCATCTCTGGCAAAGCATCGTTGTTAATAAAAATCATTTAAAAGAAACCTAGCTTTAACCAAAATAAAAAAAAAAATTGATGCATGTGTCCAGACAAACTTTCCATAAGCTTTAGACACCTAATAAGGAATATATTTACAACTTAGTACCTGTATATAAAGGTAGAATATCAGACTTCATATAGAATTGTCAGGTGATAAATCTTATGTCTGCTCCTTGTAAATCTTTTGAGAGAAGCATTGTTATTATTATGAAATTTGCAAATTTGCACTCTTAACAGCTAGACTGAATGCAGCTTGGATTATTTCAGGGGAGATCCACACTAAAAAGTCTGACGTTTATGAACTTGTCTTGGTCACTGTTGATATGGGTCAGGGTCTGTCAGTGGTGGGTGTTTACCTTGACCAACTTAACACATTTAACCTTCTGTCTAATATAGGTAAAGGTAACAGTTTCGCAAAACAGAAGTACATACATTTTTAGATAGACCAGTGAATATTTCAGAAACAGAAGAAATAGAGTTACATTGCTGGGTCACCTTTTAACAGGATAGGAAATGGAGGGCTAGCCCCTCAGGGTTCCATTCTGTGTCTCATCTTATTCGACTTTGTGTTCTCCTTACTTCCACTCATGCAGAATTGCTGGGTGTCCAGATATGCTGAAGTGTTGTATCACTGGCAAATTATATTTCTAAAATAAAAAAAAACACTTAAAAAGAATCTGCACTTGGTTACGGAGTAGTGGCCTTAGTGATAGTATCTGGAAATATTAGAAACATGTTTTCTTGGCAACTGAAGTGGCAGCAAAAGAGATGTGTGGTCGGAGGTCAGTTGATAGTAATAGAATATGATTTCTCTGCAGTAGTAAGTGCAAGTGACAGAAGTGATCAAAGAGTGCAGAAAAAGGAAAATCAAATAGAAATCAACTTTTCTAGTGGTTTTGGAAGAAGAATTTTCCCAGAGGGTGTGCAGATATTTACAAGTGTGAATACGGTGATGGATAAATTGAAATAATTGTTCCACCTACTCACTATAGGGGTTGGGGAAATTGAACAATTTAGTTCCACTAAAATGGTTTATATATCAGAATGCACAGCAAGACTCAGTTCTTAAAGGACATTAATTCCATTGCAGAACAACATGTATGGAACTTAGTATAGCTGTATCATCCAGTCATAGTTAGGTACATAAATACCTCTTTTCTGGCCATCATCAACTCTGTTATGCATATCTGTGCTCTCCCTTTTGTGTCTTGCCAGTCATACTGTTCCCATATTTGTCTTCCACATCAATAGGGCTCATTGTCAGCTACTTGAGCTTTAGGACTACATGTACCTTTCTCTGTGAGATAGTGATCAGTAAATTGTTAGGTCATGATGAAGGGCTCACATTGTCTGATAGATCGGTAGATTGTATGTTGGTTATGTAATACGTACCTGTAATAGATACCAGTGTTTTGTATTTGTTTTGAAACAGGAAGTCAAGTCCTAATGTCCCTTTCTCAGTTGTTTATTGGCAGTCACACTTCTTACTGCTATAGCACATTA